>NC_074685.1:9841314-10141314 GCF_029448725.1 Salvelinus fontinalis
GTGCTCTGTATGTTAGCCCTAGTAGTCTTTCTTTTGAACAGCAGAAATAACTGCTTCTGTTACAGCTAGAGCATGATCATATTAAGCATGAAAAGAATTGGAATTTAAAAAAGGATTGGAGCGCTGCAACAAGAGCAGAAAGAATTGGCTAGGAAGGAAAGCTCTCGGAGGAGAGTTTGCTTTGGGAAGGTGACCCTGATTTACCTAGGGGTCGCTCCTCTCTCGTCATGCCCCGGACACATTTGATATTGTTGGAAACTTACGGCTGTTGTCAAAATTTATGAGAAGGACCCTGAGACGTTCTTTCGTTGTTCGAGCGTGTCGCTGACGCTAGGAGTTGGCCTGATTCTGATCACACTTTAATGCTGCAGTGTGTTGACTGGTAAAGTGCAGGAAGCATATCAGCTCTTGGTGTAGCTGGCAGTGTCAGCTATGATGAGGTTAAAGGGCTGTGTTTCAGATTTACGAATTTGTTCCTGAGACTTATCGCCAACGATTTAGAATATTAAAAAGGGTTGATAAACAGACTCATGTTGAGTTTGCGTGAGAGTCATCTTTACAGCTCCACCTCTGCGGTAAGACTTTCCAGGGGCTCTGCGATCTGATTATGCTAGAGAAATTTAAGGACACAATCCCTGATTGTAAAGCTACATATAACAAAAAGTGAAGACTGTCTCTGAAGCTGCGGTTTTGGTGGACGAGTATGTTTTAACTCACAAAAGTGGCTTTGCAGAGCCCCATATTTGGAGTGAGTGATTTGGGCCACGACCACACTCTTGTTCACAGGCAGAACTTCATTCATGTAGGGTTGAGCCTGGTTCCCATGGTAATGCTGACTTCAGTCAAGAGTGTCACTACTGTCAGGGTTCAGGACATTGGAAAAACAAATGTCCTGTTCTCAGGGCTAAGGGGAAATTCAGTACTCTCTCTTTGTTACGGGCTACGAGCCCGTTCGTAACACATGGGTTGCGTTGGTAAAGGTGATGTGGCTGTCTTTCTTTTTGCAATCCATGATCGTTAGGAGCCACTGCCACATACGCCTTGTGTCCGGCCCACTGAATTGCTCCTCCACTTTGTCCCTATAGTTGTGTTTCACAAGGGGCACGGAGCGAAGCAGGGAGCGACGATAGCGACATCCATCGCATGCAATGAATAATCAATGACCACCATCAGGTGAAACAGAGCTGCCGATGTGTCTACCTCTCTCTTTCCTTTCTCTCACTCTTTCTCCGTTTTTCTCCCCTGTATCTGTCTATCGTCTCCCCTGTATCTGTCTATCGCCTCCCCTGTATCTGTCTATCGCCTCCCCTGTATCTGTCTATCGCCTCCCCTGTATCTGTCTATCGCCTCCCCTGTATCTGTCTATCGCCTGCCCTGTATCTGTCTATCGCCTGCCCTCTCTCTCTCTCTCTCTCTCGCCTGCCCTCTCTCTCTCTCTCTCTCTCGCCTGCCCTCTCTCGCCTGCCCTCTCTCTCTTGCCCTCTCTCTCTTGCCCTCTCTCGCTTGCCCTCTCTCGCCTGCCCTCTCTCTCTTGCCCTCTCTTGCCCTCTCTTGCCCTCTCTTGCCCTCTCTTGCCCTCTCTTGCCCTCTCGCCCTCTCTCGCCCTCTCTCGCCCTCTCTCGCCCTCTCTCTCCCTCTCTCGCCCTCTCCGCCCTCTCACGCCCTCTCCTCGCCCTCTCTCGCCCCTCTCGCCTCTCTCGCCCTCTCTCGCCCTCTCTCGCCCCTCTCTCGCCCTCTCTCTCCCTCTCTCGCTCTCTCTCCCTCTCTCTCTCTCTCTCTCTCTCTCTCTCTCTCTCCTCTCTCTCTCTCTCTCTCTCTCTCTCTCTCTCTCTCTCTCTCTCTCTCTCTCTCTCTCTCTCTCTCTCTCTCTCTCTCTCCTCTCTCTCTCTCCTCATCTCTCTCTCTCCTCTCTCTCTCTCTCCTCTCTCTCTCTCTCTCTCTCTCTCTCTCTCTCTCTCTCTCTCTCTCTCTCTCTCTCCCTCTCTCTCTCTCTCTCTCTCTCTCTCTCTCTCCTCTCCTCTCTCTCTCTCTCTCTCTCTCTCTCTCTCTCTCTCTCTCTCTCTCTCTCTCTCTCTCTCCTCTCTCCTCTCTCTCTCTCTCTCTCTCTCTCCTCTCTCTCTCTCCTCTCTCTCTCTCTCTCTCTCCTCTCTCTCTCTCTCTCTCTCTCTCTCTCTCTCTCTCTCTCGACAGGCCTGTGTCCTCTCCCCTGTCCTCTCCCCGTAGTCCTATTTGTCAGACCAGCTATAAGAGTCCTCATTCTAATTCAGCTGTACTGTGTTCTATCCGACAGCAGCTAACAAGGTGAACCTTCGCCCTTTAAAAGACATCCACCCATACGATTCCTGTTGTAATTGACTTGCTTATTTAAAACTTTTTTTATATATAATGTAAAAGAGCTCAGAGCTGGTTCTAAAAGGACATCTAGACGTAATGAAGATCTTGGAGTGGGATGTACACAGCCATGGCGGTAAAAGGGCTGATATTTGATGACCAAGTATTCCAAGTTCCTGTACGTTTCCTCCGTCGCACCATGTGTTGTTGATCATAAAGTAGAGCCCACCACCTTTGCTCTTACCAGAGAGAACCCGCTAATGTCACAGATCTCATGCCTCTCTAATACTGTGTTTGTTTGTGTGCATGTGTGCGTGTGTGCATGTATGTGTGCGTCTCAAACCTCTCTAATACTGCAGGTGAACAAAGCACTCAGCAAAATGACTAGATTACTATGGAGTTTCTTAAGTTTGGATGTCCTTTAAGAACCAGATCTGAGCTCTTTTACATATTAAAATTTGTTTTTTAATAAGAAAGTCAATTACAATAGGACTGATATGGGTGGATGTCTTTTAAAAGGGCAAAGGTTCACCTTTTAGCTGCTGTCGGATAGAACATAGTACAGCTGAATTAGAATGAGGACTCGTATAGCTGGTCTGACAAAGAGGCCACATAGGACTACATGGGAGAGGACACAGGCCTGTCGAGAGAGAAAGAGGGAATATAGAGAGAGGAGAGTAGATGGGCAGAAGATAGAGAGAGAAAGATACAGGGGAGAAGAGAGAGAGAGAAGGTGAGCGAGAGGGTGAGAAAAGGGAGAAAGAGTGAGAGAAAGAAAAGAGAAAGGTAGACACATCTGAGAGTAAACGACGGCAGCTCTGTTTCACCAGATGGTGGTCATTGATTATTCATTGCATGCGATGGATGTCGCTGTCGTCGCTCCCTGCTTCGCTCTGCACCCCTACCCCGCTCTCTGGTTTCCGGTCTGCCTTGATGGAGCTTAGGGATGGGGGGGCGGGGCGAATGAGAAAAAGAGGAGAGTGCAGGGTCTGTAACTGCATCACGGTACTCCCCTCACTCCCACCAGCCCTCTCAGCATAGGGGAGCCGGGGGGAGGGGGGGGGGGGTCCTAATCTTTGCATAATGGTTCCATACATAAACCCCACCCCAACACCCCATCCCTCTAAAATTCGCTCGTCCCTTCCTCCCAACCGCAGAGTTCTCCTCGGCGGGTGGGACCAGTCACAGATTTGATATTAAAAGCTTGAACTCTCCCATGATATCGCACTGCAAAGGAGTAAATAGCTTTTTTGATTAATACACATTGACTATGTCAGTCATTATCGTTTCATATGACTAGAGTATGGGAGGGAGTGAGAGGTATGGTAGGGTGGGAGTAGGAATAGATGTGAGACTCCTAATAGCTCCTCCTGCTGAGTGACTTGTCACTGTCAACCCTTAACTGGCCAACATGAATCAGATGCTGTTCAGCATTTCAATTTCTTAAGTCACAGTCTGAAGTCACAGTCTGAAGCCACAATCTGAAGTCACAGTCTGAAGTCACAGTCTGAAGTCACAGTCTGAAGCCACAGTCTGAAGTCACAGTCTGAAGTCACAGTCTGAAGTCACAGTCTGAAGTCACAGTCTGAAGCCACAATCTGAAGTCACAGTCTGAAATCACAGTCTGAAGTCACAGTGAATAACTGTTATAGACAAATATGTCTGGATATACAATGCCTTCAGAAAGTATTCACACCACTTTTTCCACATTTTGTTGTGTTACAGACTGAATTTTAAATGGATTCAATTGAGTTTTTTTCCCACTGGCCTAGACACAATATCCCAGAATGTCAAAGTGGAATTATGTTTTTAGAAATGTTTACAAATGAATACAAATAAAAAGCTGTAATGTCTTGAGTCAATAAGTATTCAACCCCTTTGTTATGGCAAGCAGCAATAAGTTCAGGAGTAAAAATGTGCTTATCAAGTCACATAATAAGTTACTGGACTCACTCTGTGTGCAATAATAGTGTTTAACATGGTTGTTGAATGACTACCTCATCTCTGTATCCCACACATACAATTATCTGTGAGGTCCCTCAGTCGAGCAGTGCATTTGAAACAGATTCAACCACACAGACCAGGGAGGTTTTCCAATGCCTCGCAAATTATTATCTTTGAGCATGGTGAAGTTATTAATTACACTTTGGATATTGTATCAATACACCCTGTCACTACAAAGATACAGGCATCCTTCTTAACTTTGCTGAAGAGGAAGGAAACTGCTCAGCGATTTCATGGTGGCTAATGGTGACGTCAAAACAGTTACAGAGTTAATGGCTGTGATAGGAGAAATGTCTCAACAACTTTGTAGTTACTCCACAATACTAATCAAAATGACTGAGTGAAAAGAAGGAAGCCTGTACAGAATAAAAAAATATTCCAAAAACATGCATCCTGTTTGCAACAAGGCGCTAAAGTAATACTGCAAAAAATGTGGCAAAGCAATTCACTTTTTGTCCTGAATAAAAAGTGTTATGTTTAGGACAAATCCAATACAACACATTACTGATTACCACTCTCCATATTTTCAAGTATAGTGGTGGCTGTATCATGTTATGGATATGCTTGTAATCGTTAAGGACTGGGGAGTTTTTCAGGATAAAAAAGAAACGGAATGGAGCTAAGCAAAGGCAAAATCCTACAGCAAGACCTGATTCAGCCTGCTTTCCACCAGACACTGGGAGATGAATTCACCTTTCAGCAGAACAGTAACCTAAACACAAGGTCAAATCTACAGTGGAGTGGCATTGATGACAGCGGTCACCAATTCCACTCTATCGGACGAGCTCAACACCTTTATCTAAAGATTCGAGCACAATGACCCTGAATTACCAATGACAACGTAAGCTAACACTCACAGTCTCCACTGAGGAGGAATGTAAGTCATTCCAACATGTTAACCCTCGCAGGGCTGCCGGCCCAGACGGCAACCCTAGCCGTGCCCTCAGAGCATGTGCAGACCAGCTGGCTGTTGAGTTCTTGGACATGTTCATCTCTCCCTAGCTCAGGTCGCTAAACCCACCTGCTTCAAGATGTCCACTATCATCCCTGTGCCCAAGAAAGGGAAAGTAACTGAACTGAATGACTATTGACCAGTAGCACTCACTTCTGTCATTATGAAGTGCTTCAAGAGGCTAGTCAAAGACCATATCACGCCCTACCTCCCCGACACACTCGAAACTCTACAATTTGCCTACCACCCTGACAGATCCACGGACAATCCCAATTGCACTGCACAATGCCCTTACCCAACTGGACAAAAATAATGCATATATGAGGATGCTACAGCTCAGCCTTCAATACCATAGTGCCCTATATGCTCATTACAAATCCCACTGCCCTGGGTCTGAACTCTGCCCAATTCAACTGGTTCCTGCACTTCCTAAAGGCTGCCCCCAGGTGGTGAAGGCAGGTAACATTACCTTTGCGACACTGATTCTCAACATGGGGGGCACACAAGGGTGAAAATTAAATCACGTTTTATTTGTGACATGCACCGGTGTAGACCTTACAGGGAAATGCTTACTTACAAACCCTTAATCAACAATGCAGTTCAATAGAGTTAAGAATATATTTACTAAATAAACAAAAGTAACACAATATAATAACAATGACGAGGCTACATACAGGGGGTACCGGTACCGAGTCAATGTGCGGGGGTACAGGTTAATCAAGGTAATTTGTACATGTAGGTAGGGGTAAAGAGACTATGCAGAGATAACAACCAGCAAGTAGCAGCAGTGTAAAAACAAAAGGGGTGGCAATGTAAAGAGTCCAGGTGGGTATTTGATTAATTGTTCAGTAGTCTTATGGCTTGGGGGAAGAAGCTGTTAACTTTTTATGGCTGCAGGGGCAGTATTGAGTAGCTCTGATAAAAGGTGCCCATTTCAAACGGCCTCGTACTCAATTCTTGCTCGTACAATATGCATATTATTATTACTATTGGATAGAAAACACTCTCTAGTTTCTAAAACCGTTTGAATTATATCTGTGAGTCAAACAAAACTCATTTGGCACAAACTTCGTGACCAGGAAGTAGAAAGTCTGAAATCGAGACTCTGTTCTACTTCCTGCCTATACATGGGCATGATACGTATTAGTATACGTGCACTTCATACATCTTCCCCTGGATGTCAAGAGGCGGTGAGAGAAGAAATGTAGTGCTTATCTTGGTCTGAAGTGGAATACAAGCTCTTTGTATGACGTGTCCGCCCATTTCCTGTTTTCTGGAGAGCGCGAAGGGGTACTTGGATTTGCCTTCTGTTTAGCTGCCGTTATAGGCGACTAATATCTCTGGCTTTGATTTTATTTCATACATGTGACCATATCATCGTAAAGTAAGTTTTTTCAATATAGTTTCATCACATTATTGAAAATTTTTCGGGAGTTTTGCCGTGTTCCGTTCTCTTCCGTTTGTTGACATGGAGAGCTTTGAGCCACTTGGCTAGTGTGCTTGCTAAATCGAGAGGGAAAATGAACGTTCTAAATCCTAACAACGATTGTTCTTGACAAAGGACACCTTGTCCAACAATCTGATGGAAGATCACCAAAAGTAAGAAACATTTTATGATGCTATTTCATATATCTGTCGTGCATGTGAACTAGTCGCCGGCGCCCCACTTTGGGGTACTCTAGATATACCGAAGCTGGATGTCGTAATGAAGTTATTTTTTAGAATTCTAACACTGCGATTTCGTTAAGAACTAATGGATCTATCATTTCCTATACAACATGTATTTTTTAGTTATGTTTATGAATAGCTATTTGGTCAGAATATGTGTGTCAGAAAAAGTGTCAGAAAAATATCGTTGCTGTTTAGACGTTGTGGAAAAAGTAGCTATAACCTGATGTTATAGGACTGTCATCTGATAAAGAATTTCAAGGATAGTCAAAAATCATATATCTTTTACTGGTTTGTTACGATCGCTAACTTTTCCTGCTGGGAAATGGCTTGTCTTTCTGGCTATTGTGGTAAGCTAATATAACGCTATATTGTGTTTTCGCTGTAAAACACTTAATGAATCGGAAATATTGGCTGGAATCACAAGATGCCTGTCTTTCATTTGCTGTACACTATGTATTTTTCAGACATGTTTTATGATAAGTAATTAGGTATTTGACGTTGGTGTCTGTAATTATTCTGTCTGCTTTCGGTGCAATTTCTGATTGTAGCTGCAATGTAAACTATAATTTATACCTGAAATATGCACATTTTTCGAACAAAACATAGATTTATTGTATAACATGTTATAAGACTGTCATCTGATGAAGTTGTTTGTTGGTTAGTTTGGTTGGTTCTTGGTTAGTTAGGTTGGCTTTGTGCATGCTACCTGTGCTGTGAAAAATGTCTGTCTTTTTTTGTATTTGGTGGTGAGCTAACATAAATATACGTGCTGTTTTCGCTATAAAACATTTAAAAAATCGGACATGTTGACTGGATTCACAAGATGTGTACCTTTCATTTGCTGTACACCATGTATTTTTCATAAATGTTTTATGATGAGTATTTATGTATTTCACGTTGCTCTCTGTAATTATTCTGGCTGCTTTGGTGCTATTTGTGATGGTGGCTGCAATGTAAAACCAGGATTTGTAGCTATAAATATGCACATTTTCGAACAAAACATAAATGTATTGTATAACATGATGTTATAAGACTGTCATCTGATGAAGTTGTTCAAGGTTAGTGATAAATTTTATCTCTATTTGTGGGTTTTGTGAAAGCTACCTATGCGGTGGAAACATGGTGAAAATATGCCATTGTGTGTTTGGCTATTGTGGTTAGCTAATATAAATACATAATGTGTTTTCGCTGTAAAAAAAATTAAAAATCGGAAATGATGGCTGGATTCACAAGATGTTTATCTTTCATTTGCTGTATTGGACTTGTCATTTCATGAAATTATGTTATATGATATCCCTGTCCCGTTAGGCTAGGCTATGCTAGTCAGCTTTTTTGATGAGGAGGATCCCGGATCCGGGAGAGAGAAGCGGTAGAGATTTTAATCCCACCAAAGTGTCCGATTTCAAATATGCTTTTCAGCGAAAATACTACAAACAATTATGTTAGGTCACACCAAACCACAATAAGCACAGCCATTTTTCCAGACAAAGAGAGGAGTCACAAAAAGCACAAATAGAGATAAATGTAATCACTAACCTTTGATGATCTTCATCAGATGACACTCATAGGACTTCTTGTTACACAATACATGTATATTTTGTTTGATAAAGTTCATATTTATATAAAAAACATCTGAGTTGACATTGCGCGTTACATTCACTAGTTCCAAAAACATCCAGTGATTTTGCATAGCCACATCGTTTCAACAGAAATATTCATCATAAATGTAGATGATAATACAAGTTATACACATTGAATTATAGATATACCTCTCCTTAATGCAACCGCTGTGTCAGATTTCAAAAAAACTTTACGGAAAAAGCAAACCGTGCAATAATCTGAAACGGCGCTCAGAACAACAGTCAAATTAGCCGCCATGTTGGAGTCAACAGAAACCATGAATTACATGATAAATATTCCCTTACCTTTGATGATCTTCATCAGAATGCACTCCCAGGAATCCCAGGTCCACGATAAATGCTTGATTTGTTCGATAATGTCCATCATTTATGTCCAATTAGCTACTTTGGTTAGCGCGTTTGGTAAACAATTCCAAAGTCATGAAGCGCGTTCACTAAAACCTGACGAAATGTCCAAAAGTTCCGTAACAGTCAGTAGAAACATGTCAAACGATGTATTGAATCAATCTTTAGAATGTTGTTAACATAAACATTGAATAACGTTCCAACCGGAGAATTACATTGACGTCAGATGAGCGATGGAACGGAGCTCCCTCTCATGTGAACGCGCATGGTCAAAGAATGGTCACCTCATGGCAGTGGTGACTCATTCCTGTCTCCTTCGGCCCCCCTTCACAGTAGAGTCATCAGACAAAGTTCTACAGACTGTTGACATCTAGTGGAAGCCGTAGGAAGTGAATACTCATTCATATCTCGCTGTGAGTTCAATGGAATCTTGGTTGAAACTCGACCAGCCTCAGAATTTCCACTTCCTGTTTGGATTTTTTTCTCAGGTTTTTGCCTGCCATATGAGTTCTGTTATACTCACAGACATTATTCAAACAGTTTTAGAAACGTCAGAGTGTTTTCTATCCAATACTAATAATAATATGCATATATTAGCAACTATGACTGAGGAGCAAGCCATTTACTCTGGGCACCTCTGTGCACCTTTCATCCAAGCTACTCAATACTGCCTCCTTCACCCACAAGAGGTTAAAGGTCTTGCTCATGTCAGCTACGGAGAGCATGATGTCACAGTCGTCCCGAACAGCTGGTGCTCTCATGCAGGCTTCAGTGTTGCTTGCCTTGAAGCGAGCATAAAAGGCATTTAGCTTGTCTGGTAGGCTCGCGTTACTGGGCAACTCGCGACTGGGTTTCCCTTTATAGTCCATAATAGTTTGCAAGCCCTGCCAAATCCAACGAGCGTCAGAGCTGGTGTAGTAGGATTAAATTTTAGTCCTGTATTAATGCTTTGCCTGTTTGATGGTTTGTCTGAGGGCATAGCAAGATTTCTTATAAGTACCCGGATTAGTGTCCTGCTACTTGAAAGCGTCCCTCTAGCCGTTAGCTCGGTGCGGATGTTGCTCGTAATCCATGGCTTCTGGTTGGGATATGTACATAGTGTCACAGTGGGGAAGATGCACTTATTGATGAAGCCGGTGACGGAGGTAGTATACTCCCGAATGCCATTGGATGAATCCTGGAACACATTCCAGTCTGTGCTAGCATAACAGTCCTTCAGCGTAGCATCTGTGTCATCTGACCACTTCTGTATTGAGCGAGTTACTGGTACTTCGTGCTTTAGTTTTTGCTTGTAAGCAGGAATCAGGAGGATAAAATTATGATCAGATTTGCCAAATGGAGGGCGAGGGAGAGCTTTGTATGCGTCTCTGTGTGTGGAGTAAGGTGGTCTAGAGTTTTTTTCCCTCTGATTGCACATGTGACATGTTGGTAGAAATGAGGTAAAATGGATTTAAGCTTGTCTGCATTAAAGTCCCTTGCCACTAGAAGCGCCACTTCTGGATGAGGATTTTCTTGTTTGCTTATGGCCTTATAAAGCTCGTTAAGTGCAGTCTTAGTGCCAGCATCAGTTTGTGGTATTAAAGAGACGGCTACGAAAAATAAAGATGAAAACTCTCTTGGTAGGTAGTGTCGTCTCCAGCTTTTCATGAGATACTCTACCTCAGGCGAACAATACCTCAATACTTAATATTAGACATTGTGCACCGGCTGTCATTGACAAATGGACACACACCCCCACCCCTCGTCTTACAGACGATGCACGGAAAACTCAGCAAACTGTTTATTATCCGTGTTGTCATTCAGCAACGACTTGGTGAAACATAGATAATAACATTTTTAATATCCCTTTGGTAGGATAGTCTCGAACAGAGATCATCCAGTTTATTCTCTGGTGATTGCACGTTGGTCAATGAAATAGATGGTAGAGGCAGGTTACCCACTCTCCGATGAATTCTCAAAAGGCACCCCGATCTCCGCTCACTGTATTTCCATCGTTTCTTCACGAAAATTACGGGTATTTTGGCCTGTCACGGAGGAGCAGTATATCCTTTGCGTCGGACTTATTAAAGAAAAAATCTTTGTCCAGTTTGAGGTGAGTAATTCCTGTTCTGATATCCAGAAGCTATTTTCGGTCATAACAGATGGTAGCAGCAATATTATGTACAAAGCAAGTTACAAACAATGGGAGAAAAAACACAAAATAGCACAGTTGGATAGTAGCCTGTAAAACGGCAGCCATCCCCTCCGGCGCCATTACTGTCTGCATCCTCAGTCCCCTCCTGTATTCCCTGTCTATCCACAACTGTGTGTTCTCACACAGTTCCAACTCCATCATCAAGTTTGCTGACAACAAGACAATAGTAGGCCTGATTACCAGCCTACCACCACCAACAATGACAAGACAGCCTACAGGGAGGAGGTAGACACTGACGACGTGGTGCCAGGTTAACTTCTTGAGAATACAGGGGGTGCTGTTTTCGCATTAGCATAATTTCCTCTACAGATTAAACTGCCTCTTATTCAATTATTGCTCTTACTATATGCATATCATTAATACCATTGGATAGAAAACAATCTATAGTTTCTAAAACCGTTTCAATTTTGTCTCTGAGTGAAACAGAAGTCATTTGACAGCACTTTCCCTGACCAAGAAGAAGAATGCAAGATGTGTATGCTCGCTTCAACGCTCTGCCTATATATGGTCACGCCACCTATGACCCGAAACACACTTCATTCGTCTTCCTCTGGGTGTCAAGAGGACGTCAGAGGAGAAATTTTTTGTTTATCTTGTACTGACGTGAAATAAGACCTATTTCTTTGGCGTGACCGACAACTTCCGGTTCTCTGAATCGCGCGATTTGCAGGTGCGATTGTCTACTGTTTTGCTGCCGTTACGGATGAAAACTATCTCCGTCTCGAAGTTTGTTTGATACATGTGACCATATCATCTTAATGTATGTTTTTTCAATATAGTTTAATCAGATTATTTGAATTTTTTCGGGAGTTTTGCCGTGTTCCGTTCTGTGAGTTTTTTTACTTTGGACAGAACCGTGCCAGTCGACCAGTACCTATGCTAAATGTAGAGGGAAAGTTGCCATTATGAATGGATTGAACGACTCATCAGGACTAAGGACACCTTGATCAACATTCTGATGAAAGATCAGCAATAGTAAGACCCAATTTACGATGTTATTTCATATCTGTCGTGCATGTGAACTGGTCGGGGGCGCCCAGCTGGTTCTGGCTGGCGTGGCTATGCTAATTTAGCGCTACATTTTGTTTTCGCTATAAAACATTTAATAAATCTGAAATATTGTTTGGATTCACCAGATGTTGGGCTTTCAATATCTGTACGCTGTGTATTTTTTCTGAAATGTTTTAAGACAAGTAATTAGTTATATGACGTTGGTCTCTGTAATTGTTCTGGCTGCGTCGGCACTAATTCAGATTGCAGCTGCAATGTAGAACTGTGATTTATACCTGAAAAATGCACATTTTTCAAAAAAAAACTATGCTATACCATAAATATGTTATCAGACTGTCATCTTATGAAGTTGTTTCTTGGTTAGTGGCTATATATTTTTTTATTTAGTCGAATTAGTGATAGCTACTGACGCAGGAAAAAACTGTTGGAGTAAAAAAATTGTGTCTTTTGCTAACGTGTTTAGCTAATAGATTTACATATTGTGTCTTCCCTGTAAAACATTATAAAAATCTGAAATGGTGGCTTTATTCACAGGATCTGTATCTTTCATTAGGTGTCTTGGACTTGTGATTTAATGATATTTAGATGCTACTATTTAATTGTGACGCTATGCTAGCGATGCTAATCAGTGTGGGGGGGGGGTTGGGGGTGCTCCCGGACCCGGGGTAGGTGCTCGGTAGAGGTTAAATTAAATTGAAACAGTAAATGACTCCACCAAGGCAACATACATAAGGTTCAATATGTGTATTATTATATTTTCAAAGCACCACATCAAAATAAAAATAAAATAATAAACCCCAATGAGTCATGCACACCCCATATCCAAATTATTTCAAGCTTGCTTAATAAACAAATTAGGCACATTTGGGCAGTCTTGATAAAAAATTTGGAGCAGAAATGCAATGGTTCATTAGATCAGTCTAACACTTTTCACATACACTGCTGTCATCTAGTGGTCAAAATCTAAATTGCACCTGGGCTGGAATAATACACTATGGCCTTTCTCTTGCATTTCAAAAATGATGGTACAAAAAAAGAACGGTTGTTTTTCCTTTGTATTATCTTTTACCAGATCTATTGTGTTACATTCTCCTACAATCCTTTCACATTTCCACAAACTTTAAAGTGTTTCCTTTCAAATGGTACCAAGAAAATGCATATCCTTGCTTCAGGGCCTGAGCTACAGGTAGTTCGATCTGGGTATGTCATTTTAGGAAGAAGAAAAAAAAAAAAGGGGTGGATCCTTAACTTGAAACAACCACATATTTAGCCATGGAACACGTTCTGATTGGCCAGTGAGGGGTCAACCCTCAACACACCTTCAACTTGTGTATTCATCAATACCCATCCCATTCATGCCATGCCAGCTACTGTGCCCATAATTCTGGTTATGAAAATAGCAAAAATATTTCAGAAATCTTCATTCAATCCATTTACAATCATATTATAGATTTTTTCTGACAGGTGGATAGAGGTAATCCACTAGCACAGGGCTTAGATGCAGTAATTGACAGTAAGAGACTGGGGAAAAGCAGGAGCAGAGACAAAATGCTGGTAGGCTTGAACAATTAAGACGAACTGGCACAGACAGACAGAAAACACAGGTATAAATACACAGGGGATAATGGGGAAGATTGTCTCCACCACCCTCCAGGTGTCGCCCATCACAAAGACAGGTGAAACAGATCAGGGTGTGACAGTACCACCACCACCCGCCCCCTCTAGAGGCGCCACCTGGCGTCCTACCTGGGCACGTACCTGTGCCTGCGGTGGAAGTCGGTGATGAGGGCTGGGTCCAGGATGTCTCTAGCGGGGACCCAGCACCTCTCCTCCGGGCCATAACCCTCCAAGTCCACCAGGTACTGGAAACCAATGCCCCGTGGTCGAACACTCAGAAGGCGTCTCACCGTGTATGCCGGATGACCATCGATGACATGGGGAGGAGGGTTGGGCCTGGAAACAGAAGACAGTCGGCTGTGAGACACGGGCTTAATCCTAGATACATGGAAAGTGGGGTGAATATGGAAGGTACGGGTAAGAAAAGACGAACAGCAGTGGGGCTAATAACTCTAGAGATGGGGAACGGCCCGATAAACCGGGGGGAAAGTTAATGGGACTCCACCAGGAGGGGCAGGTCCTAGATGGAGAGCCATACCCTCTGCCCATGCCGATAGTGTGGAGCAGGGGTCCGGAGGCGATCCGCTTGTCGCCTATACCTGGAAGTGGTCTTCAACAGAGAGGTCCGCCTCTCTTCCAGGTACAACAACAGAGGCAGATGAACATCTGGGCAGAGGGATTTCTGACATAATCCTTTTGCTCAGGGAAGAGCGGAGGCTGGTATCGCAGGGCACACTCGAAGGGCGAGAGACCCTTGGCAGAACAAGGAAGGGTGTTGCGAGCGTACTCGACCCATACCAGTTGCTGACTCGAGGTGGTAGGGTTGGCGGAGACTAGGCAGCGAAGGGTTGTCTCAGTCCTGGTTGCCTTGCTCCGACTGGCCGCTGGACTGGGGGTGGAATTTGGAGGACAGACTGGCCGATGGCCCAATCAGTGTGCAGAATGCCTTCCAGAACCGGGACGAGAACTGCGGACCCTGGTCGGAGACCGTGTCCACCGGGAGTCCGTGGATCCGGAAGACGTGCTGTACCATAAGCTGGGCCATCTCCTTGGCCAAAGGTATTTTGGGGAGGGGAATGAAGTGGGCGTCTTTGGAAATATCTGTTGACCACAGTCAGGATGGCAATGTTGCCCTCAGATGGGGGAAGACCCGTGATGCAATCTAGAGATATATTGGACCAGGGACGATGAGGGACAGGCAATGGTTGGAGAAGACCAGTCGGAGCTTGCCGAAGAGTCTTTTTCTTGGCGCAGGCCGTGCACGCAGCGACAAACGCGGCGACATCCGGTAACTATGGAAGGCCACCAGAAGCGTTGATGCACGAAGGCCAGGGTCCGACAAGGAAAGTAAAGGATGGTCTCAAGGATGGAAAGGATGGTCTCGTGCTCCGGGGTGATAGACGTGGGGCTATAGCGACGAGCCAGGGCATCCGGCTTGATATTCTTGGACCCCGGCCGGTAGGAGAGGGAAAAGTTGAACCGGGTAAACAGCATGGCCCATGTCGCTTGTCTGGAGTTGAGGCGCCTGGCGGTGCGGAGATACTCCAGGTTTTTGTGGTCGATCCACACAATGAACGGATGTTCCGCCACCTCAAGCCAGTGCCTCCATGCCTCGAGCACCATCTTCACCGCGAGAAGCTCCCAATTCCCCACATCATAATTCCTCTCCATGGCATTTCATTTTTTAATTTTTAATTTAACCTTTATTTAACTAGGCAAGTCAGTTAAGAAAAATTCTTATTTACAATGACGGCCTAGGAACAATGGGTTAACCGCCTTGTTCAGGGGCAGAATAAGAGATTTTCATCTTGTCAGCTCGGGGATTTGATCTAGCAACCTTTTGGTTAATGGCTTAATGCTCTAACCACTAGGCTACCTGCCACCCGCATTGAGGCGGTGGGAGAAGGCGCAGGGATGCAGTTTAAGGTCCCGCCCCCACTCTGACATCCGAAGCATCGGCCTCCACCACGAACTGACGGGAAGGGTCCGGATGGACCAGGATCGGAGCCGTGGTGAAACGATGTTTATGGTCCCGGAACGCCCGGTCAGCGGCCGTGAACCACGGGGAGGGCAGACAGGGGGAGGCCAGGGTGCTGTAACCCCAGATAAATCAGCGCTAAAAGTTGGCGAACCCCAGGAAGTGTTTCAGCTGCACCCTGGATGTTGGCTGAGGCCAATCCACCACCGCTTTCACCTTCTTGGGGTCCATCTGGACACTCCCAGAAGAGATGATGTAGCCCAGAAAGAGAATGGTGGAGCGATGGAACTCACACTTTTACACCTTGACAAACAACTGGTTCTCTAGAAGGCTCTGGAGAACCTGTCGGACATGGAGCATGTGTTCCTGGCGGGACCAGGAGAAGACGAGGATGTCATCAATTTAAACGATGACCAAGTGGTTCAGCAGGTCGCGGAGAACATCGTTCACCAGAGCCTGGAACACGGCAGGGGCGTTGGTGAGGCCAAAGGCCATGACCAGATATTCTTAGTGGCCGCTGGTCGTGTTGAAGGTGGTCTTCCACTCGTCCCCCTCTCGTATCCGCACCAGATGGTAGGCGTTTTGTAGATCCAGCTTGGTGAAGACCGTGGCCCACTGGAGTGACTCGAAGGCTGAGGAAATTAGTGGTAGTGGATAACGGTTCTTCACAGTTATGTCATTGAGTCCCCATTAGTCAATGCATGGGAACAGGGTCTTGTCCTTATTCTCCACGAAGAAGAACCCTGCGCCAGCAAGAGAGGAGGAGGGACGGATAAATCCTGTAGCTAGGGAGTCCCCAATGTAGTTATCCATAGCCTTGGTCTCTGGTCCTGACATTGAGTACAGACGTCCCCGGGGAGGCGTGGTGCCGGGGAGAAGGACAATCCTGCAGTCATAGGGGCGGTCAGGCAGAAGGGAAGTGGCCCGGGCCTTGCTGAACACCTCTCAGAGATCCTGGTACTCTGCGGGAATGGCGGAGAGGTTCCGGGGCAGGTTGCGCCGACTTCAGACAATTGGCGTGGCAGAGCGGACTCCAGCCCATGATAGCACACGTAGATGATGCAGTTGATGAGTGAATTGTGTTGCTGGAGCCAGGAGAATCCCAACACCACGGGAATCTGGGGGGACTTGATGAGCAGGAACTGAATGGTCTTGCTGTGATTCCCTAACACACATAGGTTGATGGGAGTGGTGTTATGGGTGACCTGACCTATAGAGCGCCCGTCCAGCACTCTAACATCCATGGGAATGGAGAGGGGCTGAGTGGGGATGTTCAACTCGGAAGCCAGTGTGGTGTTCACAAAGCTCTCATCGGCCCCCTAGTCAATGAGGACCCAGGGAGATTTGGTCTCCCCCACAGCAGAATGACATGGAAAGGGGTGCGAGTAAAGGAAGCATAAATGTTCTCTATAAGACCCACCAAAGTACTCTCTCCCTGGCGAGGCTGGTCCTTTACCGGGCACGAGGACACAAAGTGACTAAAAGTCACACAATACAGAGAGCTCCTTGTGCTGATCCTGTGTTGCCGTTCCGCTGGCGACAGCCCAGCTCTGTCTAGTTGCATGGTCTCGGGAAACAGTGCCTCGGCTCTCTTCGGTAACTCTCGAGGAATGTTGGGAAACCTCGGGTGCTCTCGGCCACGGGACCGTCAGGGGCTTCCGGGATGGCTCGGAGGCGAGGTGGAATCCCTGGACGAGCGAGTGACATCGAATTCCCTCTCCATCTGTTGTTCCCGGAATCGCCCATCGATGCAGATAGTCAAAGCGATTAGGGAGTCAAGATCCGTGGGTAACTCCCGAGCCGCAAGCTCATCCTTAACTTCTTCTGGCTGCAAGCCCGACGTCGGTACACTTATGACAACAGCCAGCTCAAGTGCAGGGCGCGAAATTCAAAATATATATATTTTTTAATATTTAACTTTCACACATTAACAAGTCCAATACAGCATTTGAAAGATAAACATCTTGTGAATCCAGCCAACATGTCCGATTCTTAAAATGTTTTACAGCGAAAACACCACGTATATTTATGTTAGCTCACCACCAAATACAAAAAAGGACAGACATTTTTCACAGCACAGGTAGTATGCACAAAGCCAACCTAACTAACCAAGAACCAACCAAACTAACCAAGAAACAACTTCATCAGATGACAGTCTTATAACATGTTATACAATAAATCTATGTTTTGTTCGAAAAATGTGCATATTTGAGCTATAAATCAGTTTTACATTGCAGCTACCATCACAGCTACCGTCCCAAATAGCACCGAAGCAGCCAGAGTAATTACAGACACCAACGTCAAATACCTAAATACTCATCATAAAACATTTCTGAAAAATATATGGTGTACAGCAAATGAAAGACAGGCATCTTGTGATTCCCGCCAATATTTCCGATTTATTAAGTGTTTTACAGCGAAAACACAATATAGCATTATATTAGCTTATCACAATAGCCAGAAACACAAGCCATTTACCAGCAGCGAAAGTTAGCGATCGTAACAAACCAGCAAAAGATATATAATTTTTGACTAACCTTGATAAGCTTCATCAGAAGACAGTCCTATAACATCAGGTTATACATACACTTATGTTTTGTTCGAAAATGTGCATATTTAGAGCTGAAATCAGTGGTTACACATTGTGCTAAGGTAGCATCTTTTTCCCAGAACATCCGGATATTTTTCTGACTCTCACATATTCTGACCAAATAACTATTCATAAACATTACTAAAAAATACATGTTGTATAGGAAATGATAGATACATAGATAGATAATGATAGATAATGATAGATACTAGTTCTTAATGCAATCGCAGTGTTAGAATTCTAAAAATAACTTCATTACGACATAAGGCTTACGTTATGGCGAGCGAGTGCCCAAAACCTGGGCGCAAAACTAATAGTACACAGTTCGACAGATATATGAAATTGCATCATAAAATGGGTCCTACTTTTGATGGGCTTCCATCAGAATGTTGTACAAGAGGTCCTTTGTCAAGAACAACCGTTGTTTGGATTTAGAACGTCCTTTTTCCCTCTTGAATTAGCAAGCGCACTAGCCAAGTGGCGCGAAGCTCTCCTTCCTGAACAAAGGCACACAACGCAACACGCCTAACATCCCGAATAAATTTCAATAATCTAATAAAACTATATTGAAAAAACAGACTTTTCAGAAGGCAATTCCAGGTCCATCCTCGCACTTTCCAGAAAACAGGAAATGGGTGACACGTCATTCCAAGAGGATTTATTCCACCTCAGACCAAGATAAACACTCCATTTCTTCTCTCACTGCCTCTTGACATCTAGGGGAAGGTGTATGACGTGCATGTATACTAATACGTATCATGCCATTTATAGGCAGGACCTAGAACAGAGCATAGTTTTCAGACTTTCCACTTCCTGGTCAGGAAGTTTGTGCCAAATGAGTTCTGTTTTACTCACAGATATAAACGGTTTTAGAAACTAGAGAGGTTTTAGAAACTAATAATATGCATATTGTACGAGCAAGAATTGAGTACGAGGCCGTTTGAAATGGGCACCTTTTATCAGAGCTACTCAATACTGCCCCTGCAGCCAGAAGAAGTTAACATCGGTCGAGATGTCGTGCAGGAACATGTTGAATAATTATTCCGGGTTCCACACACTCCCCGCTGCCAACGTGCGGAAATCCACCGCATAGTCGGCCACAGTAAGGGCGTCCTGCTGGACCTGGATTAGCTTCCTGGCAGCTTCTTTCCCGGAGAATGGGGCATTGAAAACCTTCTTCACCTCTCACACGAACCCCCCCAGGCTCACGCATATGGCCCGCTGCTGTTCCCATACGGCGATAGCCCAGGGGAGAGCCCTTCCAGACAGCATGATGAGGTGGGCTATTTTGGAGCGATCCGAGGGGAAAGAGGAGGGCTGAAGCTCGAAAATGAGGGCACACTGAGCTAAAAATGCCTGACAGGTGCTCGGCTCTCCATTAAAACGTTCCGGGTGGGGTTCCCACCATTTAACCCCCTCCATCAGCCCACGAAGCAATTCCTCGTGCTTACCGATGGAGGGTCCTTGGGAGGAGATGGCGTTGCTCAGCTGGTCCGGGTCTGCAGGGTCAGTCATGGCCAGTTCATACTATCAGATATGAAGGTAAGACCCAGAGGCAGACCACGTTGTATAACCAATAGTTTAATAATCCCAAAG
The DNA here is from genome assembly GCF_029448725.1 of Salvelinus fontinalis. NCBI lineage: Eukaryota > Metazoa > Chordata > Actinopteri > Salmoniformes > Salmonidae > Salvelinus > Salvelinus fontinalis. The sequence continues at coordinate 9,861,244 of NC_074685.1, forward strand.
GGGCAGGCAAATAGACAGGTCAAGGCAGGCAGGGGTCAATAGTCAAAACCAGGAGGGCGAGAAAAAGAGAGACTGGAGGAAAGCAGGAGCTGAGACAAAACGCTGGTAGGCTTGAACAAACAAGACGGACTGGCACAGACAGGCAGAAAACACATATATAAATACAAGGGATAATGGGGAAGATGGGCGACACCTGGAGGGGGGTGGAGACAATCACAAAGAAAGGTGAAACAGATTAGGGTGTGACAGGAGACCTTGTTGAATATGGGATAGGCCTACGTTTTGTTATTTTGTTTCTGTGGGCTATTTAACCAACTAGCCTATAATGGGCTAACATTCGAATTGGAGTTGATGATGCAATGCATAAAATACCTTAAATACACAACTTGAAACAACCACATATTTAGCCATGGAACACGCTCTGTGAGGGGTCAAGCCTCGACACACCTTCAGCTTGTTTATTCATCAATACCCAGCCCATTCGCTCCATGCCAGCTACTATGCCCATAATTCTGGTTGTAAAATGGCAAAAATATTCCAGAAATTTCCATTCAATCCATTTTACAATCATATCATATCACTGTGTCCATTTACAATCCTATTATAGATTTTTTCTGACAGGTGGATAGAGGCAATCCCTCAGCACAGGGCTTAGATACATTGGACATTTCAGTTCCAGACCAACCGTGCTAATAAAAGTTGTATACGGGTAATGGAGTTGTAAATTCACTAAGCAGCCGGAATACTAATAGACAACATCTTTCATCTTTAGCAGAAAAGGACATTCTCTGACTGAAAAAGATAAAGATATGACAAAAACTCATAGTTGACGAATACAATGTCATGCATGATGAGTGCCAATAAATTGTCTGTCACATGAGATGATTGAGATGACGGTTGCTTTGATTGACAACATAAAGATATGTCCTGTTGATGTCCGTATTTTGTCTCTGTCTAAGTTTTAATTGTCCTATAGTTCCACTCTCTGAACCCTGCAAATGCTGTGTTACAAAAGTATAGTCGAGGTGTAACGGATGTGAAATGGCTAGCTAGTTAGCGGGTACGCGCTAGTAGCATTTTCAATCAGTTACGTCACTTGCTCTGAGACTTAAGTAGGGTTGCCCCTTGCTCTGCAAGGGCCGTGGCCTTTGTGGAGCGATGGGTAACGATGCTTCGTGGGCGACCGTCGTTGATGTGTGCAGAGGGTCCCTGGTTCGCGCCCGTGTCGGGGCGAGGGGACGGTTTAAAGTTATACTGTTACATTGATGCTGTTGACCCGGATCACTGGTTGCTGCGGAAAAAGGAGGAGGTTGAAAGGGGGGTGAGTGTAACGGATGTGAAATGGCTAGCTAGTTAGCGGGTACGCGCTAGTAGCATTTTCAATCAGTTACGTCACTTGCTCTGAGACTTAAGTAGGGTTGCCCCTTGCTCTGCAAGGGCCGTGGCCTTTGTGGAGCGATGGGTAACGATGCTTCGTGGGCGACCGTCGTTGATGTGTGCAGAGGGTCCCTGGTTCGCGCCCGTGTCGGGGCGAGGGGACGGTTTAAAGTTATGCTGTTACAGAGGCAGGAAATGAATCCAGGCAGGTGTCTCATGCTCAGTGATTCATTGTTACAGTAATTCTTCCATCAATTTCTTCCTCCCTATCTTCATTGACCTTCTACCATTTTACAGTGATAACCCCCTCCCTTGCTCATTGACTCTCTCCTCGCATATTTGTAGAAAATCAGTTCATTTCTCCAAGGTTACGTGGTAAACCAGGTGGCAGGTACAGGCTTACAGTTTTCCTAGGGTGGAGCTGTTTACCCAGGGAGTAATTCATCGACTGACTGCTGCATCTAACAGGACCACAGGGAAGAGACTTAATTCATCCAGAGTAGAATCTAGCTCCTGTCATCTATGCCATTTATGACAGGTGGATAGAGGCAAGACAACCTTGTATTGAGAAAGCAATCCCCTAGCACAGGGCTTGTGCACAGTAATTGGACATTTCAGCCGTGGACCAACCGGGTTAATAAAAGTAGTATACACGTCTGCATCAATTGAAGGAACAGGGCAGAGACAAAGAGAGTGGAGCAAAACCATCTGACTGCGAAAAACATTTTGTATTTATTTTTTGCATTTAGAGAAGGGATTGCATTTTTTGATTGTGGGTCTTCCTGTCTTCATGTCTGTGAGAATGAAAGGAAAGAAGGAAAGAGAGAAAGGAAGATAGGGAATAAAGGGAGACATCTCTGTTGGAGGGAGGGAGGGGTACACGTGAATTAGCACTGATACTATTCTAAACCACTAACTGAATAATGCACAGCCAAAGTGATAACCTCCAAAAGTCTACACAAATTATACACAAGTTCAAATTGAGTCCCCATTGAACCACAGAACAGCTGGAGCTCAGTTGGTAGAGCATGGTGCTTGCAACGCCAGGACAGTGGGTTTGATTCTCGGGACCACTCGTACGTAAAATGTATGCAAGCATCACTGTAAGTCTGTATGGATGAAAGTGTCGGCTAAATGGCATATATTTTTAATATATATTACTATACAGACACAATTATTAATCCACAAAATCTTAACAAAATAGCTTTGTTACTAGCCTCAAACTCAAACTGAAGGTTACTAGGGTGTTACTACTGAGACGTAGCCTGAATCAACAGCTTTTTCTGTTTGGACCAAAGAACATCTACAGTAGATAGACACTGTTATAAATTACAACAGTTCCACATGTGGTTGTTAGTTACTGGGTGTCCTAGAAAACAGTCTGTAGTAAAACCCCTCAACCCTTATTTATGAGGTGCTGGACTGGACAAAAACTAGGCCTACTTGTAACTAGGGCTGACACATACGTTCTACTGGTTCAGTGACCTAGAAAACACATCACACTTTTATCATGTCACTATACAGTACAGTAGTACATCCTATACTCAAAGATCCTGAAATGACCTCCTTGCATTAGGATCCACCCATGTCGACCATAACTCACAGCCTGGAAGGTTAGTGGAAGGCTAGGGCTGGATTGATTCGGGCTCAACTAGTCCCTCAGCCAATTTAATGGGACTCATACAGCAGAGATGTGCATCCCAAATGGCACCCTATTCCCTTTATAGCGCACTACTTTTGAGCCCTGTGGGCCCTGGTCAAAAATAATGCACTTTACAGGGAATAGGGTCAATGCATATTAATACAGTGCATAGATTTCCATCGACAGTCTTGATTAATCTATGTATGAACTATGATTCAACCTGTGTGGAGAGGAGCCTATAGTAAAAAAGCATTAGCTTAGAACGGGATATGAAATCTGTGCTGAAACCTCTCAGTAAATAGTCATGCAGTAATTGCATAGAGGGAGGGATCTGAGGATGATGAGATAATACATAATGGTGGAGATTTATCAAGAGAGAGAGAGAGAGATGCCAAATTAAACAGATTTTTGTCAGATCTGGTTGGAGGTTGGCGAAGTGTGTGTGTGTGTTTGGTTTTACTATCCTTGTGAGGACCATCACAAAGATAGTAAAACAATGAAAATTTAGACAAATGGGGACATTTTGCTGGTCCCCAAAAGGAAAGGCTATTTTAGGCTTAGTGGTTAAGATTAGTTGTAGAATTAGGGTTAGGAGTTAGGGTTAGGTTTAGGGTAGGGGGTTGGAATTAATATTAGGGTTAGGGTTAGGAGTTAGGGTTAGGTTTAAGGTAGGGGGTTGGAATTAATATTAGGGTTAGGGTTAGGAGTTAGGGTTAGGTTTAAGGTAGGGGGTTGGAATTAATATTAGGGTTAGGGTTAGGTTAAGGGTAAAGGTTAGGGTTAGGTTTAGTGTTAGGGCACGTGTCAAAGTCATTCCAAGGAGGGCCGAGTGTCAGCAGGTTTTCATTTCTCCCTTGCACTTGATTGAGGAATTAAGGTCACTGATTAGTAAGGAACTCTCCTCATCTGGTTGTCTAGTTTTTAATTAGATGGAAAAAACAATTAATTGTTTTGTCCCCACAAGGATAGTAAAACAAACATGTGTTTGTGTGTGTGTGTGTGTGTGTGTGTGTGTGTGTGTGTGTGTGTGTGTGTGTGTGTGTGTGTGTGTGTGTGTGTGTGTGTGTGTGTGTGTGTGTGTGTGTGTGTGTGTGTGTGTGTGTGTGTGTGTGTGTGTGTCAAACAAGTGGAGTGTCAGTAGAACACATTGTATGTACAGTGTTTACCATACAGTGCCCCCTGTGGGTCCTGTTGGGAATTGCTCTAGTTTTGGAGTAATCATCTTTACAGAAACAAGACTGGAGTGAGGCAGAGCTACAGAGCTAGCAGATTGCTGTCTGAACAGGGAGAACCAACAAACCAGTGAGGCAGGTCCCAAGAGCTGTGGTCAGATCTTCCTAGAAGAGAAAACTCATTAATGGATAGATGGAATTTTAAGATTACTGGAGGAGAGGTGGAAGCAGAGGGATACTCATGCACACACAAGCGAGCGTTCACGCGCGCACACACACACACAGTATATTGTATACTGTATGTCCTATTGGGTGCATATCAGTGTTATTACTATGCATATTGCATACATTCTTCCAATTACTTATTTTTTTGTACTTTACTTTTGATTATTATTGATATTAATATTGTGTTGCAGTGTTGAGGGAGCGAGCGCGTAATCATTTCACTGCACCTTTCATACCCTGCTGTACTGTGTACATGACAACTAAAATATGATTTGATTTGACACGCACACACACATACACCTTCATTGACATGGTGTTCTCCCCACGCTCAGTAGACCGAGGTAAATCTCTGACGGACTACCCATAACCCCCCATGGTGACTGTAAAGCATTGTTTTGCTCCATGATCTTTAATCAATACAGGCTTTCCCCTCCGCTACCTCCGGGGAGAATTCTATCTGGTTCTCTGGGTGAAGCGTAGTGGAACTGTAAATACATAAAGCAGCCAGAAAACTAAACACAACATCTTTCTGACTGACAAAATAAAGATATGGCAAAAACCCATAGTTAACAAATACTGTATCAGAATGGAGATTGTATGTTGATCTTGATTGCTTAGTAATGCCTGATAAGTGCCTATAAATTGTTGTCTGTCATGTAAGATTATTAACATGGCAGTTGCTTTGATTGACAGAATAAAGATACATCCTGTTGAGCTCCATCTAAGTTTGAATTGTCCTATAGTTGTTGTTTCACTCTCTGAACCCTCCAAACGGTGCATTACAATAGTATAGTTGAGGCTGGAAATGAATCCAGGAAGTCTTTTGTCCAGATGATCCCCAGTACACCTACCCTGATTTGGGCCTGACACAGCTCCAGGTTCTCTGGTTAAAAACATATACGTACAGTACCTGTAGATTGAACGTCCATAAAATGTTTAAGTAACATTCTGCTTCACCGACGGGGCTGTAACAGACAGGTGCACTGTGGATAAAATGGTGTGTACATCAAAGACTCCATACAGTCAGGCTATCGTCTGTGATCCTGTCAAACACATCATGCCTCCAGGAAAAGCATGTGAGCAACATTTATAAAATCTATACTATCCAGCAGGCAGGAATGAAAAACATGTTCAAAATAACCAGTAACTTTATTTATTAACGTAGTAGAGACAGTGATTGCTACTATGTCCTGAAGGGTAGAGAGGGTGTCCTCTGAAGAGTGTAATAGTACAACCATGGACATCTCACCTCTCAGTTTGAAAGCTAACACACTAACAGTAACTAACAGTCGACCTCTACAGGGTATACCGGGCCACGGTGTGACCTGACATAACTCAATCCCCTCTAATTCGCTACATCAGTCAGTTCAACCCCCGACCTCAGGCATTCATATTAATATTCATCACCGACGTACCATAACACCATGGCTGCATCCCAAATGGCACCCCTTTCCCTATTTACTACTTTGGATCAGGGCTTGGTAAAAGGTAATGCACTATACAGGAAATAGGGTGCCATTTGGCCTCGCTCTCATAAACAAGTCTAACGTGAAGAGAGTGTTCAATATCAAAGCTACAGCTGCCTCAACCTCTGATATAATATCTCAGTCCAGACTGGAGTCACGAAAAGGAAGGATTTCTCTTGTACACGTTTTTACTGCAGTTACATAGTGGATTTATTGACTTTATCTCTGCATTGTTCATTGGCTCTGCGCTTATGAAGAATTCATCCAGTGCCTAGCTGCTGAAGCGGAGGAAGAAGAGCGAAGGAAGACAAAGAGAGTCAGAAACGTCATCATGTTCACGTCGCTGCTGTGAATATCTCACCGCCTGCACCCAGTGTTCAATATTTGATAACCATTTCACAAAAAATGATATATGTTCAAATGAAATCCCAGATATAAGGATGATATATCCACATTGTCGAAACATGAACGTTTTTTGGCCACTGTCCAGTGTAATTATGTGCATTGAATTTGTTTCATCCATATTTGTTGTTAAAAAAAAAAACGATTTTATTATTTTATCAAGATAATACCAGTGTATGCACGGCAGAACTGCTAGACATCAAATGAAAGTATTATCTTCAACCTGGACACCCTAGAGAGCAGCAGTCTGCATCAGATATAAATACATTGAATACTAATACTTCAAATCCTCTCTTTCTCTCTCGCTCTCTCTCTCTCTCTGTCCTCCCATCTTTCTGACACACAGCATGGTGACAGGTATCAAAGCCTTGTCAGAACATCAGTAAATCTGGTCAGCATCGCTCTGATTTAAGGAGCTAAGTGGAATTAGGATTTGCTGATCTGTCATTCTTCTTTGAAATTTCAAACAGTTCCAGCTTTTAGCCTGTCTGGCTGCCTCTTAAAAGAAAAGCAGGGTTTTTGAGGAGATTTCCATAGGAGAACCAAGGGACCAGAGGGATCTAAACTAGGCATGGGCTCCCTCACATACACATACACAGACACACACACACACATACACACACACTCACATACACATACACAGACACACACACACACTCACATACACAGACACACACAGATCTGAGAAGGTGACTGACTGTGAATGTAGACTTGGAGATAAAAATATCAAGAGGTGTCTGTAGGGGTTCTTGTAGGAAGTCAGGTGTTTTGATGACAGAAGGATCAAAGATAGTAAGGAGAAGGATGTGGCTTTGAAGTTCAATTTTTGATCTAAGCTTAATTGTGAGATGAGAAACGGAATCATCATTTAAAGATTATAGACTCCATCCTTCTAACTAAAACTCTTTGATCATAATCTTTGTATTGTAAGCATATGAAATATCATTGTTCGGCCTGTATCGTTACAGCATTTTACAGTATTAAGTCAATGTCCAACTTGAGATTTGTGAAATGTATGTTGTGTGTGTTGGTGCGTGTGTGTGTGTGTGCGTCATTTGCTGTGGGAGTTGGCAGACAGTGTTCACCATGACTAAGCCTTGCTATAATGATGGCCATCTGGAACCACCAATCACACAAAGAAGTCGTTGAGGTGAAAACACATTCCAAAAACAGTAGAACACACACACGCATCAACGTGAGCTGTGAACATGACACAAATAGTGCACACAGGGTCATGCTAAACAAATAACTTTCCCTTTCTTTCTCTCTCTCTGTCCATCCTTCACGTCCTCCTCCTCTGTTGTTTTCCTTCAGGAGTTTTCTCAGTCTATAATTTACATAAGAAAGAGATGTGTGATCAAAGTAGAAGTAGACTACGACATACTTCAAAATAACCTCGATGCATCTCACACTCGTTTTCAAACACGTTCAACAAGCATTGTTGTTTGTTATACTGAAATGACTTTTCTGTGAAGGTGGCATCACACCATAAAGTACTAGCTTCTCACAGAGTAGATTGAGTTAGCTAGCTTCTCACAAGCAGTAGATTGAGTCAGCTAGCTTCTCACCTGCAGTAGATAAGACCTACTAACAGACTGTGTTCTCAGTGCTCTGCTGCCTTGGGGTAGTGACTATGAGTCACACACAGTCTGAGCTCAGTCTCTAGCTTTGTGCCTTCCGTAGGCTATGTGTCCTAACAGACCTGGCTTCTCATGCAACAGACCCAGGTAGGCTTTTAGAACAAGGAAAATATGTTCACTCAAACAAGGCACTGTACTAATACAAATCTGAGCAGCATGCGGCCACAAAAATGCAAAGCTGTGTTCTGGGTAGAAGAGGTGGCAGTTAACATAACCTGTAATGTTCCGGTAAAACACTACATGCACTACAATTCTATCCAATCTATCCAGAATTTGTTCTTAACTGACTTACCTACTTAAATAAAGGTAAAATCAAATATAAAATGTAAAAAATATAGCCTCGCTTCTGTTATTTTATTGTTGCTCCTTAATTTTTTTCTTCTTTATTTTATTTTGTATTTTTTGTATTTTTTACTTCAGTTTATTTTAGTAAATACTTTCTTAACACTTCTTTTTCTTAACTGTCACGCCCTGGCCTTAGTATTCTTTGTTTTCTTTATTATTTTAGTTAGGTCAGGGTGTGACATGGGAAGTTTGTGTGTTTTGTCTAGTTTAGGGTGTGTGTATTGTTTAGGGGGTGTTGTATAGTGTATGGGGTTGTGTTCAGGAGAGAGTTCTAGGAAAGTCTATGGTTGCCTGGTTTGGTTCTCAATCAGAGACAGATGTCATTAATTGTCTCTGATTGGGAGCCATATTTAAGGCAGCCATAGGCTTTAGGTGATTGTGGGAGATTGTCTATGTCTGTGTCTATGTTGCATGTTTGCACTTAGTCTTTTGATAGCTTCACGGTCGTCTGTTTGTTGTTTTGTTTCGTTGTCCTTCTTCCAATTAAAGAGAAGATGTATTTTCCACACGCTGCGCCTTGGTCCTCTCTCTCTCCCATTGACGATCGTGACATTAACTGCATTGTTGTTTAAGGGCTTGTAAGTAAGCATTTCACAGTAAGGTCTACAGCTGTTATACACATTCAGCGCATGTGACAAATAAAATTAGATTTGAAATACTGCGTGTATCTCTTAAACATTGGTGCATTCACCTCACACACTTTTCTCACCCTAATGCAAACTCTACACCTGCAGTCTGGCTGACAGACTCATTGATGGAGATAAGGAGGACATCAGAGAGACTATGTTAGAGCTCAGTAGGGTATTAGCAGGACCCTGTTGGTTCTGGAGATAACAAGAATCTCTTGTGGTTCAGATGAATAGGGCTCAAGTGATTGGGGTTGTGTCCCAAATGGCACCCTATTCCCTATGTAGTGCACTACTCTTGACCGGGGCACATAGGGCTCTAAATAGGGAATAGGGTGCCATTTGGGATGCACACCGGGTCCAGAGGGGAGCAGGGCAGCCTTTGACCAGTAGAGAGGAGGAGAGGGAGAGGAAAACAGGACGGAGGAGGAGAGGAAGACAGGATAGTGGTGGAGAGGAAGACAGGATAGTGGTGGAGAGGAAGACAGGATGGTGGTGAAGAGGAAGCCAGGATGGTGGAGGAGAGGAAGACAGGATGGTGGAGGAGAGGAAGACAGGATGGTGGAGGAGAGGAAGACAGGATGGTGGAGGAGAGGAAGACAGGATGGGGAGGAGAGGAAGACAGGATGGTGGAGGAGAGGAAGACAGGATGGTGGAAGAGAGGAAGACAGGATGGGGAGGAGAGGAAGACAGGATGGTGGAGGAGAGGAAGACAGTATGGTGGAGGAGAGGAAGACAGGATGGGGAGGAGAGGAAGACAGGATGGCAGAGAAGAGGAAGACAGGATGGCGGAGGAGAGGAAGACAGGATGGTAGAGGAGAGGAAGACAGGATGGTGGAGGAGAGGAAGACAGGATGGTGAAGGAGAGGAAGACAGGATGGTGGAGGAGAGGAAGACAGGATGGTGGAGGAGAGGAAGAGATGATGGTGGAGGAGAAGGAATGAGTGGTACTGGCAGCAGGGCATGGTGAGACAGATGGTCTTGAGGGTCCATATGGGTGGGCAGAGTGTGTGTGTGTGTGTGTGTGTGTGTGTGTGTGTGTGTGTGTGTGTGTGTGTGTGTGTGTGTGTGTGTGTGTGTGTGTGTGTGTGTGTGTGTGTGTGTGTGTGTGTGTGTGTGTGTGTGTGTGTGTGTGTGTGTGTGTGTGTGTGTGTGTGTGTGTGTGCTGGATACGTGGGTGGATATCCCCTTGTGGGGTTTTCAGCACTCTCCTGGTTCCACAGTGGGAAAAACTGACCCTCAGTGTGAGTGGTCTGTCTGTGGAAGCATGGCCAAGAACACACTCCACCACCATCCCCACCGTCGTGCTGGTAACACACACCAACACAACACAAAACAGCACCCACGCACACACACACACGCACACACACACACACGGTGCATGAGTCAGACAGAAGTCGTGTGAAGACCAGATTGGACACTCATTCCAGGAGTATTTTGAGATGAGAATGAACTAAAACAGACACATAGTGTACAGCTCCATGAGTAACAGGGCAGCAACAGAGAGACCTTATCAGAGACAGAAGACTGGACAGGATGGATTTAGTACGTCAACTAACATTTAGACTCTTTCTCATCTCCAGTAGTTATAAAGGAAACATAAATAACTCTCTTCGTCAGAAATTATACCCAATTTCTTATGGGCCCTAGTCAAATGTAGTGCACTATGAAGGGAATAGGGTTCCACTAGGGACATATACACTGTCTCGTCTCGTGTGAATGATGACAGCTAAAGAGCCATTAAATAACCGTGACAGACCGTTACCGTAATGACATTCACATTCACACAAACTCGTTTCAAGCTTAGGCTGCATGTTAAATTGCACCCTATTCCCTATATAGTGCACTACTTTTGACCTGGGACTATAGGATGGAATTTGGGATGTTGCATTACTCTTTGTTTGGTTCTCTGCATATTCTCTGCACTATTAGGAAGTAATACCCTGGGATCAGCGTCCCAGTGACAGCCTCTATGACATTAAACAATGGCTGCTAGATTTGAGGTGAAGGGAATTACTTTGGCTACATGACAGAATATCCTGGACAGGCAGCCAGGCATGGGTCACGGACTATATGCTACATCCCAAATGGCACCCTATTCCTTATATAGTACAGTACTTTTGACCAAGGCCCATTAGTGCACTATGTGGGGAATAGGGTGCCATTTGGGATGCACCCCAGATGATAAAGTGTGAAACAGTCATGAACACAGGATCAGAGACAAATGAGCTTATAGGCCTATTTCTGAAAGGAGGTTTGAAAGGAAGGAGGGCATAATGAAATGTATAATTTATTTATCCAGAGATTCTACAGGGCACTATAAAATAAACATGAGAAAGAAATAGAATGTTAATCTGCTTCTGGCTAGGAACATATGGAAAACAGCCATTTGTTTCAGTCACAGTGCTGTCATGTTACCGTGTGTGTGTGTGTGGGGGGGGGGGGGGGGAACATGACAGGTGACAAATGAAGGAATGACAGACATGAGTCAGCGTGAGATGGTAAACAGACCCATTCCCACTCTCTTGTAACAACGAGAGAGCGACAGAGAGAGAGGGAGTAGAAAGGGAGTTGTATACAGGACAGGCACAAAGAAGAAAAAATATGAAGATAACTATGATAAGGAGGGAAGGAGGGAAGGAGGGTGTGACTATTTTCGTACTATGACTGAACACGGTCTCCAGAGATGAACTCTTGAACTATCAATCAATGCTCAGGCCGGGCCTGATCCCAGCCACTGTCAAAATCCATAGTCAAAGATCCAGCGCTGTGCCAAAAGGTGCGTCATCTGTGTTTTCTGTTAGAGGAGAGAGAACGTGTGCAGCCGCAGAGCCTGTGGCATGCAGGGAGAGAGCATGGCCATGCATTTTTAACAACTACACTGAGAGGAGAGGAGAGAAGAGAAGGAGGGAGCCAAAAGTTTGGTGCTGGTGCTATACCTCTAATTTTCTCTCGCTATCTCTCTCTCTCACACACACATACACAGGTCCATAGGTCATGCGGGCAGGCTATGATAGGTTGGTTTGCTTTTTGTTTGCGTGTGTGTGCATGCACATGTGTGTGTGGATGTGGGTTTGTTTGTGTTATGTAGAGGTATATCCATCACTCTACTGCATGTGTCACAGTCCAAAACGTTTGGGTGACAGAATGACGGAGACACACAGTACAGCAGAACAGCGGATCTCGAGATGATACATTTCCCATCCTGCTCGGGATTCTGTGACTGTTAATTTGAGGATCTACCGAGAGCTGATCAAAGAGATGTTCCCGTTCTAACATAAAACACCAGCCATTCATACCACTCTGAATCCCTTCTAATGCAGACCAAGATGATTGTAACTATTCCCTGTGCCTCAAATAGGCTACTCAATAAAAACACTTGAGCCTAGCACAAATTGACTGGCCAGTGAACTTTGTGAAGGCTCTAAGGCTGTTTAGGAACAAAACAAGTTTCAACATCAACTAAATCACAAAGCTTCAACTCAATTGTCTGTCCCTTTTACTTGTGTTGGTGAAATCTATCATCGTTTTCTGAGCTCTTTTTCCAAGTCAGGCTACAAAGTGATCATAGAGCTGCTGACGGTATGTCGATCGGGACACAAATACCCATTTGGATAAATAGATTGTTTTCATCGTAATAATGACCCATGTATGGGAGAGGCTGAGAGGGTTTTAAAGTCATATTCTCTTCTAACAGCTGAACGTTTCAGATCAATAGATGGCTCAGTGTTGTTTACGAGTACTAAACTACCTCCGCATTACACACATAAAAGACACACACACGCGCACACACAGGCTGGGGAATACAATAAGACACCACACAAATAGAGAACACACTCAAGCCCAGCCTGATTACAAACAACTTAAAGTGTGCTCATGTATTGATTCATCTAAAGTAGAAATTAATTTAATTGTTGGTCCTGGTATTGAACAGAAAACCCTGCGTTAACATGATGAACGAACATGATGAAACTGTTCAGAAACATATTCTATTCTTATTTACAACTAAAGTGATTCCAAAATGACGCAATACATTATTTACCATTCATTTCTATTGGGCACAACATTATCCGAAACACAACCTACACAAAGTGAAAATGCATCCAACGTGTTGTAGAGTCACAAGCTTGATGTGGTTCAATCCAAAATGCTGGAGTACAGAACAAATGGAAAGGTTTTAGCTTCACTATCTAAATAAATACGTAGGGGAGTGTATACGCCTGTAATACAATTCAATTATATTAACTTCAATTCCATAAAACTTTAGTCTAAGCTAACATCTGATATTTTTAGCAGCTTCATCATAAGCTATATCAGCTTTCCTGTTTTGGCACTGTGGAGTAGTATTCCACAGGTAATTGCACCAGGTACTAAACATAGACTCATGTATTATAAAACATACACCCTGTGAATACCACATTCCAGTAGAAGCAACAGTGCAGTTCAGGTTTTGTTGGTTTGAAAACATCAGGGAAATGGAGAGCATGTTTGTATGTGCTCATCTTCCCTCTCTCTCCTCCCTCTTTCCTTTCTCCCCTCCTCTCTCCCTTCCATCTTTCCTCTCTCACCTCCTCTCTCCCTTCCATCTTTCCTCTCTCCCCTCCTCTCTCCCTTCCCTCTTTCTGCTCTCCCCTCCTCTCCCCCATCCTTGCTCCCTTGCCTCTTTCCTCTCTCCCCTCCTCTCTCCCCTCCCTCTTTCCTCTCTCCCCTCCTCTCTCCCGTGCCTCTTTCCTCTTTCCCCTCCTCTCTCCCCTCCCTCTATCCTCTCTCCCCTTCTCTCTCCCCTGCCTCTTTCCTCTCTCCCCTCCTCTCTCCCGACCATCCTCTCCCTCTCTTCTCTCTCCCCTTCCTCTTTCCTCTCTCCCCCTCCTATCTCACGCCCTTCCCCCTTCATCCCCCCTCTTTCACCCACCCTCCCCTCCCTCTTTTCTCTCCCCACCTCCTACCACTTTCTCTCCTCTCCCTCCCTCTCCTCCCACCCTCTCCTCTCTCTTCCTTTCCTCTTTCTATCTCTTCTTCTCTCTCCCCTCACTGTCTCCCTCCATCTCAACACACCTACCCTTTCCTCTCCCTAATTCCACTTTCCCTCCCTCCCTGTCCTCCCTTCCTCCCTGTTCTCCATCCATACTTTCCCTCCCTCCCTCCCTCCCTCCCTCCCTCCCTCCCTCCCTCCCTGTCCACCAATTCTCACCTCCCTTCCTCTCTCCCGGTCCACCCTCGCTCCCTGTCCTTCCTCTCTCTCTCTTACTCTCTTTCTCTCTCTCTCTACTTTCTCTCACTCTCTCTCTCTCTCGCTCTCTGCCTCCCTGTCCTCCATCCCTCCCTCCCTCTCGCTCTCTGCATCTGTCATCCTCCTATCTGCAGTCAGCCAGCCCTGTGCTGCTCTGTGAGGGCCTGTCTCCTCTCCTGTGGAGTGTTGCAGCTCTTAGAGGAGAACAATGGGAATTGGGCTCATTTCAGCTATGCATAATTCATCACAACCAGGCACCAGTGCTCCTTAAAGACCTAACTCATTCTCTCTCTCACACACACACACACACACACACACACACACACACACACACACACACACACACACACACACACACACACACACACACACACACACACACACACACACACACACACACACACACACACACACACACACACATGCTCGCTCTCTCTCACACTCTCAATCACTCTCTTCACCTCTCTCTCTCTGCTTCTCCATTTTTAAGCTAGAAATATTCTCAACCCTGTGTGTGCGCAATTATGAATAGTAACTGTTGTGGGTATCATGTTGCGTCAGATGTCGTATTTACAGTGCCAGTCAAATAACACATATGGAATCACGTAGTAACAAAAAAGTGTTAAATAACTCAAAATATATTTTTGATTTTAGATTCTTCAAAGTAGCCACCCTTTGCCTTGATGACAGCTTTGCACGCTTTGCATTCTCTCAACCAGCTTCACCTGGAATGATTTTCCAACAGTCTTGAAGGAGTTCCCACATATGTTGAGCACATATGGTTTTCCAACTCAGCCCACTCATCCCAAACCATCTCAGTTGTGTTGAGGTCGGGTGATTGTGGAGGCCAGGTTGTTTGATGCACTAATCCATCACTCTCTTTCACTCTCCTTCAACTAGCCCTTTCACTGCCTGGAGATGTGTTGGGTCATTGTCCTGTTGAAAAACAAATGATAGTCCCACTAAGCGAATATGTAGACAACTACAAATACCTAGGTGTCTGGTTAGACTGTAAACTCTGTAAAGTCTCCTTCCAGACTCACATTATTAAGCCTCTCTAATCCAAAATTAAATCTAGAATCGGCTTCCTATTTTACAACAAAGCATCCTTCACTCTTCACTTCACTACTACCCACCACTGCGACCTGTGTGCTCTCGTTGGCTGGCCCTCGCTTCATATTCATCGCCAAACCCACTGGCTCTAGGTCATCTATAAGTCTTTGCTAGGTAAAGTCCCGCCTTATCTCAGCTCACTGGTCACCATAGCAGCACTCACTCGTAGCATGCACTCCAGCAGGTATATTTCATTGGTTACCCCCAAAGCCAACTCCTCCTTTGGCCGCTTTTCCTTCCAGTTCTCCGCTGCCAATGATTGGAACGAATTGCAAAAATCACTGAAGCTGGAGACTCATATCTCTCTCACTAACTTTTTATCATCAGCTGTCAGAGCAGCCTACAGATCATTGCACCTGTACATAGCCCACCTGCAAATAGCCCATACAACTACCTCATCCCTGTCACGTTCCTGACCTGTTTTTCCTTTTTCTTGTGTTTATTTAGTTGGTCAGGGCGTGAGTTGGGGTGGGTTGTCGAGGTGTTATTTTCTTGTTGGGTTGTTTGTGTTCGGCCGGGTATGATTCTCAATCAGAGACAGCTGTCAATCGTTGTCCCTGATTGAGAATCATACTTAGGCAGCCTGTGATTCACGTGGTTGCTGTGGGTGGTTGTATCTCGTGTCTGTGTTTGTACCACACGGGAATGTTTGCGATTTGTCACGTTTGTTGTTTTGTTATGTATAAGTGTTCGTTCTACGTTAATTAAAGATGACCTCTTTCCACTCCGCATATTGGTCTGATCCTTCTCGCCTCTCCTCCTCGTCCGAGGAGGAGGATTACGACGATCGTTACAATCCCCATATTGTTATTTTTTATACCCCAGTATCTCTACTTGCACATTCATCTTCTGCACATCTATCACTCCAGTGTTAAATTGGTAAATTGTAATTACTTCGCCACTATGGCCTATTTATTATTTATTGCTTCCCTAATCTTACATCATTTGTACACACTGTATATAGACTTTTCAATTGTGTTATTGACTGTACGTTTGTTTATTCCATGTGTAACCATGTGTAACTCTGTTGTTGTTTGTGTCACACTGCTTTGCTTTATCTTGGCCAGGTCGCAGTTGTAAATGAGAACTTGTTCTCAACTGGCCTACCTGGTTAAATAAAGGTGAAAAAAAAAAATAATAATAAAAAAAAAGCGCAAACCAGATGGGATGGCGTTTCGCTGCAGAATGTGTGCCTTGAAATCTAACTAAATCACAGACAGTGTCACCAGCAAAGCACCCCCACACCATAACACATCCTCCTCCATGCTTCACGGTGGGAACCACACATGCAGAGATCATCCGTTCACCCACACTGCATCTCATAAAGACACGGCAGTTGGAACCAAAAATCTCCGATTTGGACTCATCAGACTAAAGGACACATTTCCATTGGTCTAATGTCCATTGGTCATGTTTCTTGGCCCAAGCAAGTCTCTTATTATTATTGGTGTCCTATAATAGTGTTTCTTTGCAGCAATTGGACCATGAAGGCCTGATTCACGCAGTCTCCTCTGAACAGTTGATGTTGAGATGTGTCTGTTACTTGAACTCTGTGAAGCATTTATTTGGGCTGCAATTTCTGAGGCTGGTAACTCCAATGAACTTATCCTCTGCGGCAGAGGTAACCCTGGGTCTTCCTTTCCTGTGGCAGTCCTCATAAGAGCCAGTTTTGAAGAAACTTTCAAAGTTCTGGACATTTTCCGTATTGACTGACCTTCATGTCTTTATGTAATGATGGACTGTCCTTTCATATATTTAGATTTGTTTAACACTTGTTTGGTTATATATGATTCCATATGTGTTATTTCATAGTTTTGATGTCTTCACTATTATTCTACAATGTAGAAAATAGTAAAAATAAAGAAAAACCCTTGAATGAGTAGGTGTGTCCAAACTTTTGCTTAGTACTGTACTGTTAAGGCTAGGGGGTGCTGTTGTCACTATTCATGGAAATCGTGTAATTTTTGAAACGGCTTCCTACAAAATTCTTGATCGTACAATATGCATATTATTATTATTATTGGATAGAAAACAGTCTATGGTTTCTATAGGCGTTGAAATTTTGTCTCTAAGTGGAACAGAACTCATTCTACAGCAATTTCCCTGACATGGAGTCAGATTTCACACATTTTGGCCCCTGTTCTGGAGTCAGTTTTAAGGCCACTGTTATTCCTATGAGTATACGGACACGCTTACGTCTTCCCCTGGATGCCTTTACGTGATGACGCTTTGAATGGTATCGATTGCCCAATCACAGCCACTATAAATGAAAAAAATCCTGTAGGTAGGAACTCTTTTCTTGGTGCGTCATGCGCGCGGAGGATACCGACCTACTGTTTTTCCAAGCATTAGTGTAGCCAGTTATATTTCTCCGGTCATATTTTTACTCGTTATAGGAGTTAAAAACATCATAAGGTAGTTAATTTAAAGCGTTTTATAGCAATTTATATCCGTTTAGTGCGATTTTGGGACATTTATTTCTGAGCCACTGTGAATCTCTGGGCACCGTTCCAATTCATGCCGAACGCAATGTGCATTTCTGCATGGCAAGAGGACAGCTTTCGACCAAAAGACGATTAGACCCAAGAAAGGATTCTTTGACCAAGATTCTGATGGAAGAACAGCTCAAAGTAGGAACAATTTATTATGATAAATCGTGTTTCTGTCGAAAAATGTTAGTGGCTTAGGACGCCATTTTTTTGACTTAGCTTCGCTTGGCGCAAACTGTATTGAAAAGTAAGGATAATTTAAAAAATGTAATTCCGCGATTGTATTAAGAATTAAATTGTCTATCAATCGCTGTCCACCCTATATTTTTTAGTCACGTTTATGAGTATTTATGTATACGACTAGATCACTGTCTAATATGGCGCACGACATTTTCTGACCAGCTGGGCTACTTTTCTCATTGTCTAACCATGATTTTGGTGGCTAAATATGCACATTTTCGAACAAACTGTATATGTATGTTGTAATGTGATGTTACAGGAGTGTCATCTGAAGAATTCTGAGAAGGTTAGTGAAAAAATTAATATATTTTGGCGATGTTTACGTTATCGCTCTCTTTGGCTAGAATCAATGCTGGTGTAATGTTTGCACATGTGCTATGCTAATATAACGATTTATTGTGTTTTCGCTGTAAGACACTTAGAAAATCTGAAATATTGTCTGTATTCACAGGATCTGTGTCTTTCGATTGGTGTATGCTGTGTATTTTTACGAAATGATTAGTAAGTAGGTAAACACGTTGCTCATTGTAATTATTCTAGTCCATTTGTGACGGTGGGTGCAATTGTAAACTATGACATCTACCTGAAATATGCACATTTTTCTAACAAAACCTATCCTATACCATAAATATGTTATCAGACTGTCATCTGAGGAGGTTTTGTCTTGGTTGGTGGCTATCAATATCTTAGTTTAGCCAAATTGGTGATAGCTACTGGTGTTGGTGGATTGTGGTGGATTATGCTAATGTGTTTAGCTAATAGATTTACATCTTTACATATTGTGTCTTCCCTGTAAAACATTTTAAAAATCGGACATGTTGGCTGGATTCACAAGATCTGTGTCTTTCATTAGCTGTATTGGACTTTAATGTGTGAAAGTTAAATATTTAAAAAAAAAAAAAAAATTGAATTTCTCGGCTCTGCCTTTTCAGTGGGGATGGGGGGGATGTGCCGCTAGCGGCACCCCGGGGCTAAACAGGTTAAAGACCATTTCTCACATGCATATTTACAGCTCACTGCAGGATCTGTATACATAAATCAAGATCCACTCTCAAACACATTTAAACCAAGTCTGAACAACAACAGCAGTTTCTCTGGGGAGTAAATTAGAAGCTTTTTCCAAAGTAGATTTATAAAAGTAATATTGTGGTAAAGCAACACTAACAAAGAATGTGAAGTGAGACAACAGAAAAGAATAGAGCAGTAGCAGGACAGTGGGGTTGGTTGGCACAGGGGGCTTCCCTGGAGTTGGCTGTAAATATAGACTCCTTGGCCAAGATGTGACTGCTCTGTGACTCACTGTCAATGTTTCCTCTTTGACCACATCAAATCAAATCAAATTTGATTTGTCACATGCGCCGAATGCAGGTGTAGACCTGACAGTGAAATGCTTACTTACACGCCCTAACCAACAATGCAGTTCAAGAAAAATACCTAAAAAAAATAAGAATAACAAATAACAAATAATGTAAGAGCAGCAGTAAAATAACAATAGTGAGGCTATATACAGGGGTTACCGGTACACAGATATGATAAACAGATCCAGCGAGAGGAGAGGAGAGGAGAGGAGAGGAGAGGAGAGGAGAGGAGAGGAGAGGAGAGGAGAGGAGAGGAGAGAGAGAGAGAGAGAGAGAGAGAGAGAGAGAGAGAGAGAGAGAGAGAGAGAGAGAGAGAGAGAGAGAGAGAGAGAGAGAGAGAGAGAGAGAGAGAGAGAGAGAGAGAGAGATCCATTCTCCTCTCTTCTCCCTCAAGGTCAAAATACTCTCATGTTGGTGGGAAGAACTCAGGTCAAAATACTCTCATGTTGGTGGGAAGAACTCCACGACTCAACCGCCATAAAACAGAGAATAGCTTCCCTTGAAAAGCAGTGGAAGGATCATCAAATAAATGAACACATTAGTACATAAGACAGTTAGTTATATAGTAGTTAACATACTGTAATGAATTTCAGAGCCAAAGCCCAGGTGTCTGAAAGCAATATGCTCTATGCTATGCATGCATGAACAATTAGGCAGCTCAGAGAGCTAGCTAGCTAGCATAACACAAGTCCAAGCATAATGCACTACATCTTCAACAGTCTGCTTCTCTAACAGCCAAGCATATACTAAGCTGGTGCACTAATAAAAGATAGCTAGTCATTTGTCTCTGTTCCGTATTGTGTCATCATTGGCATTTTGCCTCTCGTTTTTTTATTTCCCTCTTTTCCCCCCTCTATCTCTCATCTCCCCCATAAATGGTAAACTAGTCACTTTAATAATGCCACTTTAAGAATGTTTACTTATCGCATTAACTATCTCATATGTACAGTATATCACAAAAGTGAGTACACCCCACCCCTGACTGCTCACTGGAAGTTTAACATGGCACCTCATGGCAAAGAACTCTCTGAGGATCTGAAAAAAAGAATTGTTGCTCTACATAAAGATGGCCTGGGCTATAAGAAGATTGCCAAGACCCTGAAACTGAGCTGCAGCACAGTGGCCAAGACCATACAGCGGTTTAACTGGACAGGTTCCACTAAACCCTATTTAGCATCTGTGGGGCATCCTCAAATGGAAGGTGGAGGAGTGCAAGGTCTCTAACATCCACCAGCTCCGTGATGTCAACATGGAGGAGTGGAAGAGGACTCCAGTGGCAACCTGTGAAGCTCTGGTTAACTCCATGCCCAAGAGGGTTAAGGCAGTGCTGGAAAATGATGGTGGCCACACAAAATATTGACACTTTGGGCCCAATTTGGACATTTTCACTTAGGGGTGTACTTACTTTTGTTGCCAGCGGTTTAGACAATAATGGCTGTGTGTTGAGTTATTTTGAGGGAACAGCAAATTTACACTGTTATACAAGCTGTACACTCACTACTTTACATTGTAGCAAAGTGTCATTTCTTCAGTGTTGTCACATGAAAAGATATTCTCAAATATTTACAAAAATGTGAGGGGTGTACTCACTTTTGTGATATACTGTATATACTGTATACTGTATCCTACACTATCTATTCAATACTATCTATTGCATCTTAGCCTCTCTGTCACTGCTCATTCATATATTTTATACTTATATATTCTCATCCCATTCCTTTACTAGATTGTATATATTAGGTTTTGTTGTGGAATTTGTTAGATATTACGTGTTAGATACTGCTGCACTGTCGGATCCAGAAGCATAAGCATTTAGCTACACTCACAACAACATCTGCTAACCATGTGTATGTGACCAATAACATTTGATTTGATTTTATGTTTTTCTCTGGTTCTGTTTTTAGTGTGGAGAGGTGGAGAGAATGGGCCTGTGTCCCTAATGGCACCCTATTTGCTAATTAGTCCACTACTTTTGACCAGATTCATATGGGCCCTGGTCAAAAGTAGTGTACTACAGGATATAGGGAATAGAGTGCCATTTGGAACGCAAAACTGAGACTGGGACTGGGAGTGGGAGTGAGGGCAATTAGCTGGTGGCTGTTGCAGCATTTGTTATTATGCTGTTGGAGTTAAAGTGACTCCTGGGTGTTTGGTTCAGCTAGTCTAAGCTATCATCTCCCTCCTCTCTACTCTCTATCTTACCCCCAGCCCCCATCTCCCTCCTCTCATCTCTCTATCTTACCCCCAGCCCCCATCTCCCTCCTCTCATCTCTCTATCTTACCCCCAGCCCCCATATCCCTCCTCTCATCTCTCTATTTTACCCCTAACTCCCATATCCATCCTCTCTTCTCTCTATTTTACCCCCAGCCCCCATCTACCTCCTCTAATCTCTCCATCTAACCCCCAGCCCACATCTCCTCCCTCTCATCTCTAATCTCTCTATTTTACCCCCAGCCCCCATCTCCATCCTCTCATCTCTCACCTTTCTATTTTACCCCCAGCCCCGATCCCCCTCCTCTCTTCTCTCTATCATACCCCAGCCCCCATCTCTATCCTCTCTTCTCTATCTTACCCCCAGACCCCATCTCCCTCCTCTCTTCTCTCTATCATACCCCAGCCCCCATCTCTATCCTCTCTTCTCTATCTTACCCCAGACCCCATCTCCCTCCTCTCTTCTCTCTATCATACCCCAGCCCCCATCTCTATTCTCTCTTCTCTATCTTACCCCCAGACCCCATCTCCCTCCTCTCTTCTCTCTATTTTACCTCCAGGCCCATCTCCTCCCTCTCATCTCTAATCTCTCTATTTTACCCCCAGGCCCATCTCCCCCCTCTCATCTCTAATCTCTATATTTTACCTCCAGGCCCATCTCCCCCTCTCATCTCTAATCTCTCTATTTTACCCCCAGACCCATCTCCTCCCTCTCATCTCTAATCTCTCTATTTTACCCCCAGACCCATCTCCTCCCTCTCATCTCTAATCTCTCTATTTCACCCCCAGACCCAGCTCCTCCCTCTCATCTCTAATCTCTCTATTTTACCCCCAGACCCAGCTCCTCCCTCTCATCTCTAATCTCTCTATTTTACCTCCAGGCCCATCTCCTCCCTCTCATCTCTAATCTCTCTATTTTACCCCCAGACCCATCTCCTCTCTCTCATCTCTAATCTCTATATTTTACCTCCAGGCCCATCTCCTCCCTCTCATCTCTAATCTCTCTATTTTACCCCCAGACCCATCTCATCCCTCTCATCTCTCTTCTCTCTATTTTACCTCCAGGCCCATCTCCTCCCTCTCATCTCTAATCTCTCTATTTTACCTCCAGGCCCATCTCCCCCTCTCATCTCAAATATCTCTATCTTACCTTCAGCCTCCTTCTCCTCCCTCTCAGCACTCTATTTTCTCTCTTCTTCTCTCCCTCCTTCCTAATTCATCCCCCTCTCCCCACCACTTCCTCTTGCAGTCTCTCTCTCTCCTTCCTCTCTCCCCCTGCAGAGTATTGTCATCCTTGTTTTAACTCTATTTTGGTTCTGCTTTCCCACCCTAGTTAGACTGAGGAGGTGGGAGATATATAAAGAGGCCAAGATTTTGTTTTGAAATATTCCTACACTCTCTCGTTCTCTTTCTGTACACACACATGGTACAGTATCACATCATCTTTTCGTTATGATTATTTCACTTCCATGTAACGCTTATGTCACCATAGATATTTCAGCATTGGGTATATGTGCGTGGGAAGATCTTACAAGCATGTTTAACTAGGGAAATCTGGTGTACACCGTCACCATACGTGCAGCTAACTAAATCTCAGACCTCCCATTCCACCAGCTATATCTAGGTCCCAATCTGAGAGAGAGACTCAACATTCTCTATCTGTGTGTGGTGAAAAAATGGAAACACCTCACATTGGAAGAGATTATAATGAGCATGGTGTGTGTGCGTGTGTGTGCATGTGTGTGTGTGTGTGTGCGTGCGTGTGTGTTGTTTCCTGCAGTAAGAACTAGACAGAGTATTAGTGA
This sequence comes from Salvelinus fontinalis, assembly GCF_029448725.1. Lineage (NCBI taxonomy): Eukaryota > Metazoa > Chordata > Actinopteri > Salmoniformes > Salmonidae > Salvelinus > Salvelinus fontinalis. Next base: position 9,884,586 of record NC_074685.1, read on the forward strand.
GCCACTGGGAGGAATAAGCCCTACTCATTTGGATCGTGTCAGTCTATTACAGAGGTAGATGGAGAGACTCTGTTCTATCAGAGAGGCACAGCCCAGGATGACGCCAATATAATTACCTATTAATATAGCCAGGAGAGAGGGAGGGAGAGAGAGAGGGGGAGAGGGAGAGAGGGGAGGTAGATATAGAGGGGGGAGGGAGGAAAAGAAGGGGAAGGATGAAAAGGGGGGAGAGAGGGAGAGAGAGATTAGAGGGAGTTAGGAAAAGAGAGGAAGGAGAGATAGAGGAAGAAATCAAATGTAAAGACGAGGAGTTCAGAGGCACAAGTTTCACGTACAGCAAAGAGATCCACGGAAAATGTATTTAGAAGATCTTAAAGCAACTCACACCCTCAGGTGAAGAGACAGACAGTTTCTATTGTATAGTAGTTGTTACACTATAAAATTGTGTGACGAAAGTGGGTATGCTTGTTTGTCTTGTCTAGGGTTTATGTATGTCTAGGGGTGTTTGTTAGTCTAGGCATATTGTAGGTCTATGGGGGCCTGAATTGGTTCCCAATCAGAGACAGCTGTTTATCGTTGTCTCTGATTGGGGATCCTATTTAGGTTGCCATTTGACATTTTGGTTTTGTGGGTTCTTGTCTATGTGTAGTTGCCTGTTTCAGCACTCGTTGTATATAGCTTCACGTTCGTTTTGTTATTTTGTTAGTTTGTTTAGTGTTCTTTCTTTATTAACTTCTACTGCCTCAGAAACCCGGATCCGGGAGCACCCCCCACCCCCCACACACTGTTTAGCATAGCTAGCATAGCTTCACAAGTAGATAGTAGCATCTAAATATCATTAAATCACAAGTCCAAGACACCAGATGAAAGATACAGATCTTGTGAATAAAGCCACCATTTCAGATTTTTAAAATGTTTTACAGGGAAGACACAATATGTAAAGATGTAAATCTATTAGCTAAAAACACATTAGCATAATCCACCATCTTTTATTTGTCCACCAACACCAGTAGCTATCACCAATTCGGCTAAACTAAGATATTTATAGCCCCTAACCAAGAAAAAAACTCATCAGATGACAGTCTGATAACATATTTATGGTATGGGATAGGTTTTGTTAGAAAAATGTGCATATTTCAGGTAGCTGCCATAGGTTACAATTGCACCCACCGTCACAAATGGACTAGAATAATTACAATGAGCAACGTGTTTACCTAACTACTAATCATCAAACATTTCGTAAAAATACACAGCATACACTAATCGAAAGACACAGATCCTGTGAATACAGACAATATTTCAGATTTTCTAAGTGTCTTACAGCGAAAACACAATAAATCGTTATATTAGCATAGCACATAGCACATAGCAGCCCAGCATTGATTCTAGCCAAAGTGAGCGATAAAAGTCAACATCGCCAAAAGATATAAATTTTTTCACTAACCTTCTCAGAATTCTTCCGATGACACTCCTGTAACATCATTTTACAATATACATATACAGTTTGTTCGAAAAGGTGCATATTTAGCCATACAAAACCGTGGTTACACAATGAAAATAGTAGCAAAACAAGCCTGAAAATGTCGGTCGCCATCTTTCAGAGTGATCTAGTTTAATTAATAGCTAATCATATACTTGACTAAAAAATACAGGGTTTACAGGAATCGAAAGACAAATTAGTTCTTAATGCAACCGCTGATTTACATTTTTAAAATTATCCTTACTTTTCAATACAGGGTTCGCCAAGTGAAGCTATACCAAACAAAATGGCGAAATATGCGTTTAAAATATTTCGACAGAAACACGATTTATCATATTAAATATTGCTTACTTTGAGCTGTTCTTCCATCAGATTCTTGGGCAATGTATCCTTTCTATGTTATAAACGTCTTTTGGTCGATAGATGTCCTCTGTCCTTCGAAATGTCCACCACCAACGACCGACACCCCAAAACGTGTCCAAAGTTTCAGAGTGCACAACAAATAAATTCCTCAAAATCGCACTAAACGGATATAAATTGCTATAAAACGGTTCAAATTAACTACATTATGATGTTTTTAACACCTAGAACGAGTAAAAACATGACCGGAGAAATATTGCTGGTTAGAAAACGATTTGGAACGAGGCAGGTCCGATGTCCTTCACGCTTCAGGCGCACGACGAGAAAGGGCGGTCTCTATACATTTTGGTCTTTTATAATGGCTGTGAAAATCCCATCGATTCCATTGAAAGCGTGATGACGTACAGACACCCAGAGGAAGACGTAGGCAGTGTCGGTTTCTTCATAGCATTCACTGTCGCCTTAAAAACAGACCCCAGATCAGAGGTAAAAAAATTTGAAATCTGAACCCTGTCATGAAAAGTGCTGTAGAAATTGTTCTGTACAACTCAGAGACAAAATTTCAACTTCTATAGAAACTAGAAGGTGTTTTCTATCCAATAATAACAATAATATGCATATTGTACGATCAAGAATTTAGCACGAGGCAGTTTAATTTGGAGACACAAATATGCTAATGCGGAACAGCACCCCCTATAGTTCCAAGAGGTTAAAAGAAGAATGTATTCATATCACGCTGCGCCTTGGTCTCATCAGTACGACGAACGTGAAAGAAGAACCCACCATAAAAGGACCAAGCAGAGTGTAAAGGAGGAGCAGTGTTTGATGGAGCAGACAGCATGGACATGGGACGAAATACTGGACAGTAAAGGATCCTGGACGTGGGAGGAGATTTTGGCAGGAGAGGATCGCCTACCATGGAGGCAGGTGGAGATAGCACGGGATGAACGGCGATGATATGAGGGGACACGTTTAGCACGGAAGCCCGAGAGGCAGCCCCAATACTTTTTTTTTGGGGGGGGGGGGGGGTGGCACACAAGGAGATTGGCTGAGTCAGGTTGGAGACCTGAGCCAACTCCTCGTGCTTACTGTGGGGAGCGTGTGACTGGTCAGGCACTGTGTTATGCAGAGAACCGCACGGTGTCTCCAGTTCGCATTCTTAGCCTGGTGCGCTCTATTCCAGCTCCTCGCATTTGCCGGGCTAGAATGGGCATACAGCCAGGACGCATTGAGCCAGCTCTACGTTCCAGATATCCAATACATCTCCACGGCCCAGTGTGTCCCGTTCCTGCTCCCCGCACTCGCCCTGAGGTGCATGTCCTCAGCCCGGTACCACCAGTTCCGGCACCACGCACAAGGCCTCCAGTGCGCCTCCAGAGTCCAGTACGTCCTGTTCCTCTTCCCCACACTCGTCCTGAGGTGCGTGTCCCCAGCCCGGTACCACCAGTTCCGGCACCACGCACCAGGCCTCCAGTGCCCCTCCAGAGTCCAGTACGTCCTGTTCCTCCTCTGCGCACTCGCCCTGAGGTGCGTGTCCTCAGCCCGGTACCACCAGTCCCGGCACCACGCACCAGGCCTCCAGTGCGCCTCCACAGTCCAGAGCTTCCGGCGACAGTACCCAGTCCAGAGCTTCCGGCGACAGTACCCAGTCCAGAGCTTCCGGCGACAGTACCCAGGCCAGAGCTTCCGGCGACAGTACCCAGTCCAGAGCTTCCGACGACAGTACCCAGTCCAGAGCTTCCGACGACAGTACCCAGTCCAGAGCTTCCGGCGACAGTACCCAGTCCAGAGCTTCCGGCGACAGTACCCAGTCCAGGGCGTCCGGCGACAGTACCGGCGACAGTACCAGAGCGTCCGGCGACAGAACCCAGTCCAGAGCGTCCGGCGACAGTACCCAGTCCAGAACGTCCGGCGACAGTACCCAGTCCAGAGCTTCCAGCGACAGTACCCAGTCCAGAGCACAGTCCGGAACCTCCAACGACGGCCCACAGTCCGGAACCTCCAACGACGGGCCACAGTCCGGAACCTCCAACGACGGGCCACAGTCCGGAACCTCCAACGACGTTTCACAGTCCAGAGCCTCCGGCGACGATCCACAGTCCGGAGCCTCCGGCGACGATCCACAGTCCAGAGCCTCCGGCGATGATCCACAGTCCAGAGCCTCCGGCGATGAGCCATGTTTCAGCTCTACAAAGGCGCAGGGACCAGGGTAAAGATGCGGGGCGGCGTCCAGAACCAAAGCGCCACCGAGAGTAGATGCCCACCTGGACCCTCCCCTATAAGTTCAGGTTTGCGGTTGGGAGTCCGCACCTTTGGGGGGGTACTGTCACGCCCTATGTCACGCCCTATTATTTTGGTCAGGTCAGGGTGTGACGAGGGTGGGTATCCTTGTTTTCTTGTCTAGGGTTTTTGTATGTCATGGGGTGTTTGTTAATCTAGGCATATTGTAGGTCTATGGTGGCCTGAATTGGTTCCCAATCATAGACATCTCTTTATCGTTGTCTCTGATTGGGGATCCTATTTAGGTTGCCATTTGCCATTTTGGTTTTGTGGGTTCTTTTCTATGTGTAGTTGCCTGTTTCAGCACTCGTTGTATATAGCTTTCCGTTCGTTTTGTTATTTTGCTTGTTTGTTTAGCGTTCTTTCTTTATTAAAAGAAGAATGTATTCATATCCTGCTGCGCCTTGGTCTCATCAATATGACGAACGTGACAAAAATAAATGCATAATGCTATACAGTAACTGTCTGACAGTCATTGCAGTAGAAATCCTTTGTACTAAGCTAATGTACTTTCTTTGTACTTTCTTATGATCATTATTAGAGTCTTATTGCAGGCTTATTAGATGGTTATAAAACACTTTAATGACATACACAGTTAAATAATGAATGGCATACAAGGCATTGTATGGAAACATTTTCTGGAAACAACATGAATACACTAACTGCATATTTATTTACTACCAAGATGAAGTCATCATCATCAAAGTGTAATCTATTATCTATGTCAGTGAAAGCACTGATCCCTGGAGTTCATGATCCTTCCTGTATTGTGAACTGGGGTGAAACTTGCTTCATTCAGTCACAGTGCTGTCACGTTGCCACTCGTGTGTGTGTGTGTGTGTGTGTGTGTGTGTGTGTGTGTGTGTGTGTGTGTGTGTGTCTTTGAGAGTGTGTGTGTGTCTTTGAGAGTGTCTTTGAGAGTGTGTGCGTGCGCTGTATGAAATCTTCACAGATGAGAGGTCACACAGCTGGGGGGTGTCAGAGAGAGAGAGAGAGCAGCGGTCTGAACAGTCAGCCCCTGACTGCCACAGCTAGCGGTGCGGTGGTGGAGTGGTCACTGTGCTTCTCCTTGCCGCACCGCTCTCTTTCCGTAAGGAGGTAGGTCCCTGTCGAGTTAACGACATTCAGAATTCTGTCTGGATGATGCTAGGGCCCAATGCTGCTAGCTCTTAACTTGAATCATACTTTATTGTCTCTGGATGCTAAGGCCCCAGATGAAGCCTTACGGCCATATGCTCTCAATAGATAGGTCAAGCCCAGTGCAGCTACATGCATTCAACCTGAGACAGCAACTGGAAGAATACTGCAGGGGGGTTTCCTCTCCATCTCCCTTAAATGTATGTACTGTCTAATAATAACATATACCATTTAGCTTGATCCAAAACTCCCCGTCTCTCTCTCTCTATCTCTCTCTCTATCCAGCCTTACCAGTCTGCACCCACATCACTAATTCATGTGATCTCAAGGATGAATTCACTCCCAAACCAGAGACAAATAGTGCAAAAAGCATGACCAAAATAAAGGTTGGGGAAAAAACATTATATTTGAAAAAGGGCCCTCTCATGCAATCTCTCCAGAAACAGTATTCCTTCGGTTTCTGTGAGTAATATACAGTTGAAGTAGGAAGTTTACATAAACCTTAGCCGAACACATTTCAACTCAGTTTTCCACAATTCCTGACATTTAATCCTAGTAACAATTCCCTGTTTTAGGTCAGTTAGGATCACCACAGTATTTAAAGAATGTGAAATGTCAGAATAATAGTAGAGAGAATGATTTGGGTTTTGGGATTTGGGTTGGCGCCCCCCCTTGGTTTGTGCTGTGGTGGAGATCTTTGTTGGCTATACTCGGCCTTGTCTCAGGATTGTAAGTTGGTGGTTGAAGATATCCCTCTAGTGGTCCGGGGGCTGTGCTTTGGCAAAGTTGGTGGGGTTATATCCTTCCTGTCTGGCCCTGTCCGGGGGTATCATCGGATGGGGCCACAGTGTCTCCTGACCCCTCCTGTCTCAGCCTCCAGTATTTATGCTGCAGTAGTTTATGTGTCGGGGGCTAGGGTCAGTTGGTTATATCTGGAGTACTTCTCCTGTCTTATCCAGTGTCCTGTGTGAATTTAAGTATGCTCTCTCTAATTCTCTCCTTCTCTCTTTCTTTCTCTCTCTCGGAGAACCTGAGCCCTAGGACCATACGTCAGGACTACCGGGCATGATGACTCCTTGCTGTCCCCAGTCCACCTGGCCTTGCTTCTGTTCCAGTTTCAACTGTTCTGCCTGCGGTTATGGAACCCCTACCTGTCCCAGACCTGCTGCTTTCAACTCTTAATGATCAGCTATGAAAAGCCAACTGACATTTATTCCTGATTATTATTTGACCATGCTTGTCACTTATGAACATTTTGAACATCTTGGCCATGTTCTGTTATAATCTCCACCCGGCACAGCCAGAAGAGGACTGGCCACCCCTCATAGCCTGGTTCCTCTCTAGGTTTCTTCCTAGGTTTTGGCCTTTCTAGGGAGTTTTTCCTAGCCACCATGCTTCTACACCTGCATTGCTTGCTGTTTGGGGTTTTAGGCTGGGTTTCTGTATAGCACTTCGAGATATTAGCTGATGTACGAAGGGCAGGGTAGCCTTCCACAAGCTTCCCACAATAAGTTGGGTGAATTTTTGCCCATTCCTCCTGACAGAGCTGGTGTAACTGATTCAGGTTTGTAGGCCTCCTTGCTCACACACACTTTTTCAGGTCTCAACACAAATTTTCGATAGGATTGAGATCAGGGCTTTGTGATGGCCACTCCAATACCTTGACATTGTTGTCCTTAAGCCATTTTGCAACAACTTTGGAAATTTGCTTGGGGTCATTGTCCATTTGGAAGACTCATTTGCGGCCAAGCTTTAACTTCCTGATTAATGTCTTGAGATGTTGCTTCAATATATCTACATAATTTCCCCTCCTCATGATGCCATCTATTTTGTGAAGTGTACCAGTCCCTCCTGCAACAAAGCACCCCCACAATATGATGTTGCCACCCACGTGCTTCATGGTTGGGATGGTGATCTTTGGCTTGCAAGCCTCCCCTTTTTTCCTCCAAACATAACAATGGTCATAATGGCCAAACAGTTCTATTTTTGTTTCATCAGACCAGAGGACACTTCTCCAAAAAGTACGATCTTTGTCCCCATGTGCAGTTGCAAAACATAGTCTGGCTTTTTTATGGCGGTTTTGGAGCAGTGGCTTCTTCCTTGCAGAGAGCCCATACAGGTTATGTCGATATAGGACTCGTTTTACTGTGGGTATAGATACTTTTGCACCTGTTTCCTCCAGCATCTTCACAAGGTCCTTTGCTGTTGTTCTGGGATTGATTTGCACTTTTCGCACCAAAGTACGTTCATCTCGAGGAGACAGAACGCGTCTACTGCCTGAATGGTATGACAGCTGCGTGGTCCCATGGTGTTTATACTTGCGTACTGTTGTTTGTACAGATGAACGTGGTACCTTCAGGAGTTTGGAAATTGCTCCCAAGGATGAACCAGACTTGTGGAGGTCTACAATTTATTTTTCTTGAGGTCTTGGCTAATTTCTTTTGATTTTCCCAGGATGTCAAGCAAAAAGGCATTGAGTTTGAAGGTAGGCCTTGAAATACATCCACAGGTACACCTCCAATTGACTCAAATTATGTCAATTAGCCTATCAGAAGCTTCTAAAGCCATGACATAATTTTCTGGAATTTTCCAGGCTGTTTAAAGGCACAGTCAACTTAGTGTATGTAAACTTCTGAACCACTGGAATAGTGATACAGTGAATGATAAGTGAAATAAACAATTGCTGGAAAAATTACTTGTGTCATGCACAAAGTAGATGTCCTAACCGACTTGCCAAAACTATAGTTTGTTTACAAGAAATTTGTGGAGTGGTTGAAAAACGAGTTTTAATGACTCCAACCTAAGTGTATGTAAACTTCCGACTTCAACTGTAAGAACGACAACTTTAGAATTCAGAATCTTGTAAGTAGATATATAATGAGCTTCCAATCTTCATCAAACGCAATAACAAGCAAATCTGCCCTTTAACATCCCCAATCAATTTCTTACAAATCAATATAATATTGACTGTACCAAAGAAAGATGGCACAAACCTAATATTCAGAGACCTTTGGATAAAACCCTTATATAAATTACTTGGAAAACAATCAAGTTGTTAGATGAAATAGATTCAGGGCTGGGGAGATAAGGAGAGAGATGTGAGGAGAGAGACTCCGGGTGGGCCAGCGCTTCTTAAATGTCACCAGCAGGAGATCAAATGCAATTCCTCCTGGAGTCAGACCAGACAGACAGATGTACAGACAGACAATCATTACGAATAGACCAGGGACACATGGTCCCTTTATTGTGCACCAAGGACATTGGCAGGCAAAAGCTGTCGGCTGTCACACTCCCTTTTCTCTCCACGTTGCTTTCTCTAGATATAATAAATCAGTCCAGTTTGACTAGATTAGACAGGTGTAGAGTGATATCGAATAATAGTGGCTAAAGGTGGGCCACAGTACAGAACTGATAACAATGGCTTCATTGCAAGAGATGTTCTTCTCCCTGTTCTAACTTTGTCTTCTCATGATCTCAACATACAGTGTATGTCTCCTATTGGCTTATCCAGAAGATTAAAAAAACCCAGGACATAGAATAGTAAAGGACGTCAAGCTTTATGTCTTGCCCTGTGTCAAATCTAGCCCTGTGTCAAATCTAGCCCTGTGTCAAATCTAGCCCTATGTCAAATCTAGCCCTATGTCAAATCTAACCATATGTCAAATCTAGCCCTATGTCAAATCTAGCCCTATGTCAAATCAAGCCCTATGTCAAATCTAGCCCTATTTCAAATCTAGCCCTATGTCAAATCCAGTTTTCTCATCACTCCTGCACTTCTATCCGCCTCCTCCTTCCCACATCCTACTCCTGAGGAGAAAGAGACTGCTCTCTGCCTGTGGCAGTCAGTCTATGCTTTCTGGGTAACTTGAATCAAACAACACAAAAAAAACACACAAAAAAAACAGAAAAAGAAGAACCTCTGCTCTCAAAACTTCAAAGCCTCTCAGCTCTGCCTGTCTCCCTCTCCTTCTCCCTTTCTCTCTCGCACTCTGTCTTTTTGTTTTCTTTCCATTCATCCCCATTGTCTAAACTGTCACAACTTTCTAGTTTGTCTCGAAAAACACTTCAGCATTCTCCTCTCCCATAATCTACACACTTTATTATTTTTCAGCTCAAATTACACCCCCTCCCTCTCTTTGTCTGTCTGAATGTGGTGCTGGGTTCAAATCGTTTTTGTTTGAATCCAAATACTTTGGAAATACACTGCTCAAAAAAAATAAAGGGAATACTTAAACAACACAATGTAACTCCAAGTCAATCACACTTCTGTGAAATCAAACTGTCCACTTTGGAAGCAACACTGATTGACAATAAATTTCACATGCTGTTGCAAATGGAATAGACAAAAGGTGGAAATTATAGGCAATTAGCAAGACACCCCCAAAAAAGGAGTGATTCTGCAGGTGGTGACCACAGACCACTTCTCAGTTCCTATGCTTCCTGGCTGATGTTTTGGTCACTTTTGAATGCTGGCGGTGCTCTCACTCTAGTGGTAGCATGAGACGGAGTCTACAACCCACACAAGTGGTTCAAGGTAGTGCAGTTCATCCAGGATGGCACATCAATGCGAGCTGTAGCAAAAAGGTTTGCTGTGTCTGTCAGCGTAGTGTCCAGAGCATGGAGGCGCTACCAGGAGACAGGCCAGTACATCAGGAGACGTGGAGGAGGCCGTAGGAGGGCAACAACCCAGCAGCAGGACCGCTACCTCCGCCTTTGTGCCAGGAGGTGCACTGCCAGAGCCCTGCAAAATGACCTCCAGCAGGCCACAAATGTGCATGTGTCAGCATATGGTCTCACAAGGGGTCTGAGGATCTCATCTCGGTACCTAATAGTCCCAAAAGTGCAACCCCACCTATTTAGCCCTCCAGTCATGCTCAATCCAAACATTCTAAATATTTTAAAGGAAAACGGATACAATTTGAACCCAGGTCTGTGTGTGGTGGCTTAAAAAGGCTATATTACCAGCCCCAAGGAGTCCCTGGGTGTTCACGATCTACCATGGCTGCAGACTGCAGTGGCCCTGATGAATTGCTTCTATTACTCTGATTATGAGCGTACATCACACCACTGCTGCCAGAGCCAAGAGTCTTAATAACACCAATCAGAGGGTAATTAATGGGACCACAAGCTACACTCACTGCAGAGCTCCTCTCATCCAATCCTGTTACAGACAAAATGGCCGCCGTTTAGCTGTAGGTGTGGTCAATTGACTGACAGAAATGTGAGGGGGGAATTGAAACTCTAGGCCTACCTTCAACAAATGCTGAGATCGTATTTGTATTTGTATTTATTATGGATCCCCAACGCAGCAGATACTCTTCCTGGGGTCCAGCTAAATTAAGGCAGTTTATACAATTTGAAAAACATTACAATACATTCACAGATTTCACAACACACTGTGTGCCCTCAGGCCCCCACTCCACCACGAACACATATCTACAGTACTAAATCCATGTGTATGTATAGTGCGTATGTTATCGTGTGTGTGTGTGTGTGTGTGTGTGTGTGTGTGTGTGTGTGTGTGTGTGTGTGTGTGTGTGTGTGTGTGTGTGTGTGTGTGTGTGTGTGTGTGTGTGTGTGTGTGTGTGTGTGTGTGTGTGTGTGTGTGTGTGTGTGTGTGTGTGTGCGTGTGTCTGTGCCAATGTTTGTGTTGTTTCACAGTCCCTGCTGTTCCATAAGGTGTTTTTTAATCTGCTTTTTAAATGTAATTCTACTGCTTGTGTCAGTTACTTGATGTGGAATAGAGTTCCATGTAGTCATGGCTCTATGTAGTACTGTGTGCCTCCCATAGTCTGTTCTGGACTTGGGGACTGTGAAGAGACCTCTTGTGGCATGTCTTGTGGGGTATGCATGGGTGTCCGAGCTGTGTGCCAGTAGTTTAGACAGACAGCTCGGTGCGTTCAACATGTCAATACCTCTCATAAATAAAAGTAGTGATGAAGTCAATCTCTCCTCCACTTTCAGCCAGGAGAGATTGACATGCATATTATTAATATTAGCTCTCTGTGTACATTCAAGGACCAGCCGGGCTTCCCTGTTCTGAGCCAATTGCACTTTTCCTAAGTCCTTTTTTGTGGCACCTGACCACACGACTGAACAGTAGTCAAGGTGTAGCTGTAGGACCTGGCTTGTAGATAGTGTTGTTAAGGCATCGCTTTATGATAGACACACTTCTCCCCATCTTAGCTACTACTGCATCAATATGTTTTGACCATGACAGTTTACAATCTAGGGTTACTCCAAGCAGTTTAGTCATCTCAACTTGCTCAATTTCCACATTATTCGTTACAAGATTTAGTTTAAGGTTTAGGTTTAGGGTTTAGTGAGTGTTTTGTTCCAAATACAATGCTTTTAGTTTTAGAAATATTTCGGGCTAACTTATTCCTTGCCACCCACTCTGAAACTAACTGCAGCTCTTTGTTGAGTGCTGTAGTTTTGCAAATGCTTGCTCTTTCTTTCTTTCTTTCTTTCTTTCTTTCTTTCCTTCTTTCTTTCTTTCTTTCTTTCTTTCTCTCTTTCTTTCTCTCTCTCTCTCTCTCTCTCTCTTGCTCTCTCTCTCTCTCTCTCGCTCTCTCTCTATTACTATCTCTCTCTCTATTTCCCCCTCTCATATTGATCGGCTATGAAAAGCCAACAGATTTATTCCTGATTATTATTTGACCATGCTTGTCATTTATGAACATTTTGAAAATCTTGGCTCTCTCTAATTTTCTCCTTCTCTCTTTCTTTCTCTCGGAGGACCTGAGCCCTGGGACCATACGTCGGGACTGCCGGGCGTGGTGGCTCCTTGCTGTCCCCAGTCCGCCTGGCCTTGCTGCTGTTCTGCCTGCGGTTATGGAACCGCCACCTGTCCCAGACCTGTTGTTTTTCAACTCTTAATGATCGGCTATGAAAAGCCAACTGAATATTATTCATGATTATTATTTGACCATGCTTGTCACTTATGAACATTTTTGAACATCTTGGCATAGTTCTGTTATAATCTCCACCCGGCACAGCCAGAAGAGGACTGGCCACCCCTCATAGCCTGGTTCCTCTCTAGGTTTCTTCCTAGGTTTTGGCCTTTCTAGGGAGTTTTTCCTAGCCACCGTGCTTCTACACTGTAACGACCTGGGTGTCGGTGGGGTGTGAAATCAGACGCAGGAACAGCAGAGCTTCAATGCGGTGATATTTAATGCCTAACCGGCAAACCAAAATGTCCAACACGGACTTACTGGGTGTCATAAACACCTGTCTTCTAACACGGGAGACAAACCCAGTACACAATACAAAACCCACTCCCGAAATCCACAGCAACAGACGAACAATCCCGCACAAAGAAGCATACAATCTGGCTGGCTAATAAAGCCACACTAATTACCAATTACCCCAAACCAGGTGATACAAATAAACACATAGGGAGGGGGAGAAAAGGATCAGTGGCAGCTAATAGGCCGGTGACGACGACCGCCGAACGCCACCCGAACGGGAAGGAGAGCCTGCCTCGGTTGAAGTCGTGACATACACCTGCATTCTAGCTGTTTGGGGTTTTAGGCTGGGTCTCTGTACAGCACTTCGAGACATTAGCTGATGTACGAAGGGCTATATAAAATAAACTTGATTGATTGATTGATTGATATTGTTTGTCATTCATCCCCCATTTATAATTTTCACTCCCTCTCTCTCTCTCGCTCTCTCTCTCACTCTCTCTCTCTCTCTGACACAGCACCTCCAATGAGTGGTACAAACATTACTTCACTAGGTATCTCTTTTTCTCAATAGGGGGCGCTGTTTTCACTTTGTAAAAAATCGTGCCCAAATGAAACTGCCTCGTACTCTATTCCAGCTCGTACAATATGCATATTATTATTACTATTGGATAGAAAACATTCTCAAGTTTCTAAAACCATTTGAATTATATCGGTGAGTAAAACAAAACTCATTTTGCAGCAAATCTCCTGACAGGAAGTAAAAAATCTGAAATCAAGGCTCTGTTCCAGGGCCTTCCTATTGATTTGCTTGAAATCTATGGATATACATGCACTTCATACGCCTTCCACTAGATGTCAACAGGCAGTGGGAGGTGGAATGGGGTGTCTAGCTTGATCTGAGGCCGAACAAGAGCTTTTGGAATGACGTGACTGGAAATGTCATTGTCTTCGAAGGCACGAGAAGGAACCCCAGATTGCCTTCTGAAAAGCTTTCGGTATACACGTTAGATATCTCCGGCTCTGATTTTATTTGATAGATGTGATAAAAACATCATAAAGTAGTTTTTTTCCACCGAGTTGTATCAGTTTATTGAACGTTAATTGCGAGTTTTGGAATTTTCTTTTCTTTGCGTCATGTGAAGTTGATCACGTTTGCGCCACATGGCTAGCTATGGTTGCTAATTCGACAGGCGAAGAGGACATTCTATAACCAAATAACGATTTATTCTGGACAAAGGACTCCTTGTACAAGATTCTGATGGAAGCTCAGTTAAAGTAGGAACCATTTATGATGTTATTTCGTATTTCTGTGGAAAATGTTTAGTTCTATTTTCCGCCCTCATTGCAGGCGCTGTCTCGCTATAACATAAGCTGTATGTCGTCCTAAAGTTATTTTTAAAAATCTATTACTGCGATTGCATTAAGAACTAGTGTATCTTTCATTTGCTGTACAACATGTATTTTTTAGTAAAGTTTATGATGAGTTCTTTGATTAGATTAGGTGACTGTCCAAAATATCTCTGGATAATAATGTGCAGTTTGGCTACATATTCACATTATAAAACCAGTATTTGTAGCTCTAAATATATACATTTTCGAACAAAACATATATGTATTGTGTAACATGATGTTATAGGACTGTCATCTGATGAAGTTTGTCAAGGTTAGTGAATAATTTAACCTGTTGAGGCTGGGGGCGCTGTTGTCACTATTTATGGTAATCGTGTAATTTTTGAAACAGCTTCCTACAAAATTCTTGATCGTACAATATGCATATTATTATTATTATTGGATAGAAAACAGTCTATAGTTTCTATAGGAGTTGAAATTTTGTCTCTAAGTGGAACAGAACCCATTCTACAGCAATTTCCCTGACATGGAGTCAGATTTCAGAAATTTTGGCCACTGTTCTGGAGTCAGTTTTAAAGCCAATGTTATTCCTATGAGTATACGGACACTGCTTACGTCTTCCCCTGGATGCCTTTACGTGATGACGATTTGAATGGGGTCGATTGCGCGTTCACAGGCACTATAAATTAAAAAACCCTGTAGCTAGTCACTCTTTTGGAGCTGCGTCATACGCCTGGAGGACACCGACCCGCACCTGTTCCAAGCATTAGTGTTGGGAGTAATCTTTCTCCGGTCATGTTAAGACTCGTTATAGGAGTTAAAAACATCATAAGGTAGTTAATTTAAACCGTTTTATAGCAATTTATATCCGTTTAGTGCGATTTTGGGACATTTATTTCTGAAACGCTGTGAATCGCTGGGCACGCTTCCAGTTCATGCTGAACGCAGTTGGCATTTCTGCATGGCAAGAGGACAGCTTTCCACCAAAAGACGATTAGACCCAAGAAAGGATCCTTTGCCCAAGATACTGATGGAAGAACAGCTCAAAGTAGGACATTTTTATTATGATAAATCGTGTTTCTGTCGAAAAATGTTAGTGGCTTAGGACGCCATGTTTTTTGACGTAGCTTCGCTTGGCGCAAACTGTATTGAAAAGTAAGGATAATTTAAAAAATGTAATTCCGCAATTGTATTAAGAATTAAATTGTCTATCAATCGCTGTCCACCCTATATTTTTTAGTCACGTTTATGAGTATTTATGTATACGAGTAGATCACTGTCTAATATGGCGCACGGACATTTTCTCACCAGCTGGGCTACTTTCCCCATTGTCTAACCATGATTTTGGTGGCTAAATATGCACATTTTCGAACAAACTGTATATGCATGTTGTAATGTGATGTTACAGGAGTGTCATCTGAAGAATTATGAGAAGGTTAGTGAAAAAAATAATATATTTTGGCGATGTTTACGTTATCGCTCACTTTGGCTAGAATTAATGCTGGGGTAATTAATTTCGCAGCTCTGCCTTTTCAGTGGAATGTGGGGGGGGGTGCCGCTAGCGGCACGCTCCTCCTAGACAGGTTAATATCTTTTGATGGTTTTTGCAATCGCTACATTTTGCTGCTGATAAATGCGTTTGTGTGGTTAGCTATTGTGGTAAGCTAAAATAATGCTATATTGTGTTTTCGCTGTAAAACTCTTTAAAAAATCGGAAATATTGTAACGTTCGTCATATTCCTCCTCCTCGGATGAGGAGGAGCAAGGATCGGACCAACATGCAGCGAAGTATGTAGACATAATGATTTAATTAAATTGACAAGACGAACACTGACACGAAATACACTTGAATAAGCTACAAAACAAGAAACGATGTGAACAAACCTGAACGAGATAACATAACGCACGAACAGGAACGAACACATACACGAACACAAACGAAACAGTCCCGTGTGGTGCGACATACACAGACACAGGAACAATCACCCACAAACAAACAGTGAGAACAGCCTACCTTAATATGGTTCTCAATCAGAGGAAACGTCAAACACCTGCCTCTAATTGAGAACCATATCAGGCAACACATTTAACCCAAAATAGAAACACATAACATAGAATGCCCACCCCAACTCACGCCCTGACCATCTAAACACATACAAAAACAACAGAAAACAGGTCAGGAACGTGACAAACATTGGCTGGATTCACAAGATGTTTATCTTTCATTTGCTGTACACCATGTATTTTTCATAAATGTTTTATGATGAGTATTTAGGTATTTCACGTTCCTCTCTGTAATTATTCCGGCTGCTTTGGTGATATTTTTTATGGTAGCTGCAATGTAAAACTGTGATTTAAACCTCAAATATGCACATTTTCGAACAAAACATAGATTTATTGTATAACATGTTATAAGACTGTCATCTGATGAAGTTGTTTCTTGGTTAGTGACTAATTATATCTCTATTTGGTCAAAATTGTGATAGTTACCTATGCGCTAAAAAAATGCTGAAAATATGCAGTTGAGTCTTTTGCTATTGAGGTTAGCTAATAGAAATACATATTGTGTTTTCGCTGTAAAACATTTTAAAAATCGGAAATGATGGCTGGATTCACAAGATGTGTATCTTTCATTTGGTGTCTTGGACTTGTGATTTCATGTTATTTATATGCTAGTATTTACTTGTGGCGCTCTGCTAGGCTATGCTAGTCAGCTTTTTTACTGATGAGGATGCTCCCGGATCCGGGATGGTGACCAAGTAGAAGTTAATATTTTATTTTGTTGACCAAACAATTTACGATTCTCTGCACTGGAGATAGGGGTGATCTGAGTAATACCGAACAAAAAGCTTTTACATCCCACTGCCTTTGTGCTGAGAACGAGATTTGCTCTTCCTACTACTAGCTGTATTGTTCCCATGCATAGCTCCTGTCAGAGACAGCAGTTTCCAGAATCGATGCACCAACCTGACTCTTCTGTTTTCTGTTTTGCATGACTTTCCCATAAAACGAAATACTAGCACTCTAAGAAACTGCAGAGAACATGGTTCAGGGTGGAGAAGGAGTTGGGAAGGGACTGTAGTTTAGTCCCATACTCTATAACTAAAGATACAGTATGTAGACCTTATGTCAGACCACTCACTATTCTGTACCTAACCCAATTTCTAAGGTCATGTCCTTAAGGGGAAAGTGTTCCTTTATGCATCATCAACATGAAAAAAAGGTTATCTTGTTGTCTGATACAATGGACTTCACTTCTCTATCAACAACACATCAATAGTAACAGTAGCAGCCATTACAGTAGTCTCTTTCTTTCTCTCTCTCTGTCTCTCTCTCTCTCCATCTCTCACTCTTCTCACATGTTGTTTACCATGTAGCAGAGATTGGTCCTGACAGACAGCTGAGTATGATGCACCTGAGAACAGGGTCGGATTAAGCCTGGGGGGAATTCTAATTATATCTAGTTATAAAGTGCCAAAAATGCTTTCAGCTGGGAGAGAAAAACCACACAAACAAAGACACAGATCCAGAGCCAGTGTGTCTCCAGAGTTAATTACCATGCAGCCATACTGTTGGGTTTGCTGACATTCTGTCAGTGTGCGGGAGTTGGCCTGTGTGTGTTTCTCCCTCTCCCTCTGTGTGTGTGTGTGAGAGTTGCCCTGCAGTGCAGTATCAAAGGCTTCCCATTTGAAAAACAGCATTTTTTGTCAAGTTTCCAAACTAGGGTATCGATCCACTTTTAGCAACAGTTTTAGCACAGATTAGTTTTTACTCTGCTCTGCCAGCTGCTTGCAGTTAAAATGAAGCAATATTTGATGTGTGTGCATTCAAGCGTTTACAGGCAGCCACACAAAGTCAAACAGGCTCCCACTATATGAATGAAATAAGCCACCAAAGTGTAAGAGAGTGGGAAATAGAGATATAGAGAAATGAGATAGAGATATAGAGATAATCTATACCTAGGGTCCAGAGTGTTTAATTATAAGCTATAGCTTGGACCCAGAGTGCTTCCTGGTCTATAATAATCTATAAATAGGGCCCAGAGTGTTTCAATAAAAAGCTATAACTTGGGCCCAGAGTGTTTCCTGGTAAATAGTAAGCTATAACGAGGGCCCAGAGTGTTTCCTAGTCAATGACAAGCTATAACTAGAGCCCAGAGTGTTTCAATAATAAGCCCACGCTTCATATTTGTTGCCAAACTCACTGGCTCCAAGTCATCTATAAGCCTTTGCTAGATAAAGCCCTGCCATATCTCAGCTCACTGGTCACCATAGCAGCACCCACCCGTAGCATGCGCTCCAGCAGGTATATTTCATTGGTCACCCCCAAAGCCAACTTCTCATTTGGCGTCCTTTCATTGCAGTTCTCTGCTGTCAATGACTGGAACAAATTGCAAAAATAACTGAAGCTGGAGACTCATATCTCCCTCACTAAATTGAAGCATCAGCTGTTAGAGCAGCCTACAGATCATTGCACCTGTACAGAGTCCATCTGTAAATAACCCACCCAACTACCTCATCCCCATATTGTTATTTATTTTTTTGCTCCTTTGCACCCCAGTATCTCTACTTGAACATTCATATTCTGCTCATCTATCACTCCAGTGTTTCATTGCTAAATTGTAATTATTTTGCCACTATGGCCTATTTATTGCCTTACCTCCCTAATCTTACTTCATTTGCACACACTGTATATAGACTTTTCAATTGTGTTATTGACAGTATGTTTGTTTATTCCATGCGTAACTCTGTGTTGTTTGTGTTGCACTGCTTTCCTTTATCTTGGCCAGGTCGCAGTTGTAAATGAGAACTTGTTCTCAACTGAACTACCTGGTTAACCTGTTTGGGCTGCAGGGGCAGTATTGAGTAGCCGGATAAAAGGTGCCCCTTTCAAACGGCCTCGTACTCAATTCTTGCTCGTACAATATGCATATTATTATTACTATTGGATAGAAAACACTCTCTAGTTTCTAAAACCGTTTGAATTATATCTGTGAGTAAAACAGAACTCATTTTGCAGCAAACTTCCTGACAGGAAGTGGAAAATCTGAAGTCGATGCTCTGTTCTAGGGCCTGCCTATAAATGTCCTTGATATATATCAGTATACATGCACTTCATACGTCTTCCACTAGATGTCGACAGGCAGTGAGAGAAGAAATGGAGTGTGTAACTTGATCTGGGGTCGAACAAAAGCTCTTTGTATGACGTGTCACCAGTTTCCTGTTTTCTGGAGAGCGCGTGAAGGGACCTGGTTTTGCCTTCTGTACAGCTGTCGTTATAGACGACTAATATCTCCGGCTTTGATTTTATTTGATACATGTGACAATATCATCGTAAAGTATGTTTTTTCAATATAGTTTTATTAGATTATTGAATTTTTTTTGGGACGTTAGGCGTGTTACGTTGTGTGCCTTTGTTCAGGAAGGAGAGCTTTGCGCTACTTTGCTAGCTTTCCGTGCTAATTGACTGGAGAAGAGGACATTCTAAATCCAAACAACGATTGTTCGCGACAAAGGACCCCTTGTACAACATTCTGATGAAAGATCAGCAAAAGTAGGACCCATTTTATGATGCTATTTCATATATCTGTCGAACATGTTGTGCTAGTCGTTTGCGCCCAGCTTTTGGGTACTCTCTCGCTATACCTAAGCTGGATGTCGTAATGAAGTTATTTTTAGAATTCTAACACGGCGATTGCATTAAGAACTAGTCTATCTATCATTTCCTATACAACATGTATTTTTTTGTTATGTTTATGAATAGTTATTTGGTCAGAATATGTGTGTCAGAAAAAGTGTCAGAAGAATATCCGGACGTTGTGGGAAAAAGATGCTACGTTAGCACAATGTGTAACCACTGATTTCAGCTCTAAATATGCACATTTTCTAACAAAACATAAGTGTATGTATAACCTGATGTTATAGGACTGTCATCTGATGAAGCTTATCAAGGTTAGTCAAAAATTATATATCTTGCTGGTTTATTCGCTATCGCTAACGTGCCTATTGCTATCGCTAACGTGCCTTGATGAATGAATGCGGTAGTGGGGTAGGCTATTGTAGTAAGCTAATATAATGCTATATTGTGTTTTCGCTGTAAAACACTTAAAAAATCGGAAATATTGGCTGGATTCACAAGATGTTTGTCTTTAATTTGCTGTACACCATCGATTTTTCAGAAATGTTTTATGATTAGTATTTAGGTATTTGACGTTGGTGTCTGTAATTATTTTGGCTGCTTTCTGTGCAATTTCTGATTGTAGCTGCAATGTAAACTATGATTTATACCTGAAATATGCACATTTTTCGAACAAAACATAGATTTATTGAATAACATGTTATAAGACTGTCATCTGATGAAGTTGTTTGTTGGTTAGTTTGGTTGGTTCTTGGTTAGTTAGGTTGGCTTTGTGCATGCTACCTGTGCTGTGAAAAATGTCTGTCCTTTTTTGTATTTGGTGGTGAGCTAACATAAATATACGTGGTGTTTTCGCTGTAAAACATTTAAAAAATTGGACATGTTGGCTGGATTCACAAGATGTGTACCTTTCATTTGCTGTATTGGACTTGTTAACCTGTCTAGGATGAGGGTGCCGCTAGCGGCACTCCCCCCCCCCCCCCCACTGAAAAGGCAGAGCCGCGAAATTCAAAAAAAATATTTTTATTAAATATTTAACTTTCACACATTAAAGTCCAATACAGCTAATGAAAGACACAGATCTTGTGAATCCAGCCAACATGTCCGATTTTTAAAATGTTTTACAGGGAAGACACAATATGTAAAGATGTACATCTATTACCTAAAAACACATTAGCATAATCCACCATCTTTTATTTGTCCACCAACACCAGTAGCTATCACCAATTCGGCTAAACTAAGATATTTATAGCCCCTAACCAAGAAAAAAACTCATCAGATGACAGTCTGATAACATATTTATGGTATGGGATAGGTTTTGTTAGAAAAAAGTGCATATTTCAGGTAGATGGCATAGGTTACAATTGCACCCACCGTCACAAATGGACTAGAAAAACTACATTGAGCAACGTGTTTACCTACTTACTAATCATCAAACATTTCGTAAAAATACACAGCATACACTAATCGAAAGACACAGATCCTGTGAATACAGACAATATTTCAGATTTTCTAAGTGTCTTACAGCGAAAACACAATAAATCGTTATATTAGCATAGCACATAGCACATAGCAGCCCAGCATTGATTCTAGCCAAAGTGAGCGATAAAAGTCAACATCGCCAAAATCTATTACTTTTTTCACTAACCTTCTCAGAATTCTTCAGATGACACTCCTGTAACATCATATTACACAATCCATATAGAGTTTGATCGAAAATGTTTATATTTAGCCACCAAAATCATGGTTAGACAATGTGAAATGTAGCCAAGCTGGTGAGAAAATGTCCGTGCGCCACTTAGACAGGGATCTACTCTTATACATAAATACTCATAAACGTGACTAAAAAATATAGGGTGGACAGGGATTGATAGACAATTTAATTCTTAATACAATCGCGGAATTACATTTTTTAATTTATCCTTACTTTTCAATACAGTTTGCGCCAAGCGAAGCTACGTCAAAAAACATGGCGTCCTAAGCCACTAACATTTTTCGACAGAAACACGATTTATCATAATAAAAATGTCCTACTTTGAGCTGTTCTTCCATCAGTATCTTGGGCAAAGGATCCTTTCTTGGGAGTAATCGTCTTTTGGTGGAAAGCTGTCCTCTTGCCATGTGGAAATGCCAACTGCGTTCGGGATGAACTGGAAGCGTGCCCAGCAATTCACAGCGTTTCAGAAATAAATGTCCCAAAATCGCACTAAACGCATATAAATTGCTATAAAACGCTTTAAATTAACTACCTTATGATGTTTTTAACTCCCATAACGAGTAGAAACATGACCCGAGTAATATTACTCCCTCCACTAATGCTTGGAACAGGTGCGGGTCGGTGTCCTCTAGGCGCATGACGCAGCTCCAAAAGAGTGACTAGCCTCAGGGTTTTTTAATTTGTAGTGCCTGTGAACGCGCAATCGACCCCATTCAAATCGTCATCACGTAAAGGCATCCAGGGGAAGACGTAAGCAGTGTCCGTATACTCATAGCAATAACAGTGCCCTTTTAACTGACTCCAGATCAGGGGCCAAAATTTCTGAAATCTGACTCCATGTCAGGGAAATTGCTGTAGAATGGGCTCTGTTCCACTTAGAGACAAAATTTCAACTCCTATAGAAACTATAGACTGTTTTCTATCCAATAATAATAATAATATGCATATTGTACGATCAAGGATTTTGTGGGAAGCCGTT
The DNA here is from genome assembly GCF_029448725.1 of Salvelinus fontinalis. Classification (NCBI taxonomy): domain Eukaryota; kingdom Metazoa; phylum Chordata; class Actinopteri; order Salmoniformes; family Salmonidae; genus Salvelinus; species Salvelinus fontinalis. Next base: position 9,906,716 of record NC_074685.1, read on the forward strand.
TCAAAAATTACACGATTAGCATAAATAGTCACAACAGCGCCCCCATCCTCAACAGGTTTTAATGTGTGAAAGTTAAATATTTCAAAATAATATATTTTGAATTTTGCGCCCTGCACTTGAAGTGGCTGTTGTCATATTGTGGCCGGCCTCGGGCTTGCAGCCAGAAGAAGTTGCAACGGGTCTGAGTCAGAGGCCGAGCCTTCTCTGGTCTCTCCTCCTCCCGTTACGGGGTCTGAGACGCGGAAGACTCCCACCATTAGCTCTAACAAATTGAAAACCCTAGTCATTTGCGACTCCATGACCCGTAGTATTAGACTTAAAACGAATCATCCAGCGATCATACACTATGTACCAGGAGGCAGGGCTACCGACGTTAAGGCTAATCTGAGGATGGTGCTGGCTAAAACTGCCGAGTGTAGAGAGTATAGGGATATTGTTATCCACGTCGGCACCAACGATGTTAGGATGAAACAGTCAGAGGTCACCAAGCCCAACATAGCTTCAGTGTGTAAATCAGCAAGAAAGATGTGTCGGCATCGAATAATTGTCTCTGGCCCCCTCTCAGTTAGGGGGAGTGATGAGCTCTACAGCAATCTCACAACTCAATCGCTGGTTGAAAACAGTTTTCTGTTCTTCCCAAAAGATAGAATTTAAAGATAATTGTCCCTCCTTCTGGGACTCACCCACAAACAGGACCAAACCTGGCCTGCTGAGGAGTGACGGACTCCATCCTAGCTGGAGGGGTGCTCTCATCTATCTATGAACATAGACATGGCTCTAACTCCTCTAGCTCCACAATGAGATTGGGTGCAGGCCAGGCAGCAGGCTGTCAGCCAGCCACCCAGCTTAGTGGAGTCTGCCACTAGCACAGTCAGTGTAGTCAGCTCAGCTATCCCCATTGAGACCGTGTCTGTGCCTCAATCTTGGGCAAAACTAAACATGGCGGTGTTCGCCTTAGCAATCTCACTGGAATAAAGACCTCCTCCATTCCTGCCATTATTGAAAGAGATTGTGATATCTCACATCTCAAAATAGTTCTACTTAATGTTAGATCCCTAACTTCCAAGGCAGTTATAGTCAATGAACTAATCACGGATCATAATCTTGATGTGATTGGCCTGACTGAAACATGACTTAAGCCTGATGAATTGCCTGTGTTAAATGAGGCCTCTCCTCCTGGTTACACTAGTGACCATATCCCCCGCGCATCCCGCAAAGGCGGAGGTGTTGTTGACATTTATGATAGCAAATTTCAATATACAAAAAAAACTACTGTGTTTTCATCTTTTGAGCTTCTAGTCATGAAATCTATGCAGCCTACTCAATCACTTTTTATAGCTACTGTTTACAGGCCTCCTGGGCCGTATACAGCATTCCTCAATGAGTTCCCTGAATTCCTATTGGATCTTGTAGTCATGGCAGATAATATTCACATTTTTGGTGACTTTAATATTCACATGAATAGTCCACAGACTCACTCAAAAAGGCTTTAGAAGCCATCATCGACTCAGTGGGTTTTGTCCAACATGTCTCCGAACCTACTCACTGCCATAGTCATACTCTGGACCTAGTTTTGTCTCATGGAATAAATGTTGTGGATCTTAATGTTTTTCCTCATAATCCTGGACTATCGGCCAACCATTTTATTACGTGTAATCACAACAAATAGTCTGCTCAGACCCCAACAAAGGGTCATCAAAAGCCGTGCTATAAATTCTCGGACAACCCAAAATTCCTAGATGACCTTCCAGCCTCCCTCCACCTACCCAAGGACGTCAGAGTACAAAAATAATTTAACCACCTAACTGAGGAACTCAATTTAAACTTGCGTAGTACCCTAGATCTAGGCGCACCCCTAAAATCTAAAAACATTTGTCATAAGAAACTAGCTCCCTGGTATTCAGAAAATAACCGAGCCCTGAAGCAAGTTCCAGATAAATGGCGCTACACTAAACTGGAAGTCTTTCAACTAACTTGGAAAGACAGTACCGTGCAGTATCAAAGAGCCCTCACTGCTGCTCGATCATCCTATTTTTCCAACTTAACCTTTCACGAGTATCTACCCCGGATCCGGGATCACCCCCCACCCCCCCCACACTGATTAGCATCGCTAGCATAGCGTCACAATTAAATAGTAGCATCTAAATATCATTAAATCACAAGTCCAAGACACCTAATGAAAGATACAGATCCTGTGAAAAAAGCCACCATTTCAGATTTTTAAAATGTTTTACAGGGAAGACACAATATGTAAATCTATTAGCTAAACACGTTAGCAAAAATCACAATTTTTCTTGTCCACCATTTTCTCTCAACATCAGTAGCTATCACCAATTCGGCTAAACTAAGATATTGATAGCCACTAACCAAGAAAAAACCTCATCAGATGACAGTCTGATAACATATTTATGGTATAGGATAGGTTTTGTTAGAAAAATGTGCATATTTCAGGTATAAATCATAGTTTGCCATTGCAGCCAGCATCACAAATCTCACCAAAGCTCCTAGAATTACTAGAGACAGCAACTTGTATTACCAATTTACTCATCATAAAACATTTCTTAAAAATACTCAGCACATAGCAATGGACAGACACAGATCTTGTGAATTCAGACAACATTTCAGATTTTCTAAGTGTTTTACGGCGAAAACTCAATAAATCGTTATATTAGCATACCACATACGCAAACGTTACCCGAGCACTGATTCTAGCCAAAGAGAGCGATATCATATCATCGCCAAAATATATTAATTTTTTCACTAACCTTCTCAGAATTCTTCAGATGACACTCCTGTAACATCATATTACAACATACATATACAGTTTGTTCGAAAATGTGCATATTTAGCCACCAAAATCATGGTTAGACAATGACAAAAGTTGCCCAGCTGGTCAGACAATGTCGTGCGCCATATTAGACAGTGATCTAGTCGTATACATAAATACTCATAAACGTGACTAAAAAATATAGGGTGGACAGCGATTGATAGACAATTTAATTCTTAATACAATCGCTGATTTACATTTTTTAAATTATCCTTACTTTTCAATACAGTTTGCGCCAAGCGAAGCTACGTCTAAAAAGATGGCGTCATAAGCCATTAACATTTTTCGACAGAAACACGATTTATCATAATAAATTGTTCCTACTTTGAGCTGTTCTTACATCAGAATCTTGTGCAAAGAATCCTTTCTTGGGTCTAATCTTATTTTGGTCGAAAGATGTCCACTTGTCCGTCGAAATGCCCACTAACGTACGACCGGGACCCCGAAATGTGCCCAGCGCGTCAAAGTGCACAACAAAGCAATGCCTCAAAATCGCACTAAAAGGATATAAATTGCTATACAACGGTTCAAATTAACTACCTTATGACGCTGTTAACACTTATAATGGGTAAAAACATGACAGGAGAAATATTACTGCCTACACTAATGTTTGGAAAAAGAGCAGCGCGGTGTCCAACGCGCATCCGGTGCAGCTGGAAAAGAGTTCCTACCTACAGGATTTTTTCATTTATAGTGGCTGTGATTGCGCAATCGATACCATTCAAATCGTCATCACGTAAAGGCATCCAGGGGAAGACGTAAGCAGTGTCCGTATCCTGATAGCGTTCACAGTCGCCTTTAAACTGACTCCAGATCAGGGGCCAAAATGTGTGAAATCTGACTCCATGTCAGGGAAATTGCTGTAGAATGAGTTCTGTTCCACTCAGAGACAAAATTCCAACGCCTATAGAAACTATAGTGTTTTCTATCCAATAATAGTAATAATATGCATATTGTACGAGCAAGAATTTAGTAGGAAGCCGTTTAGTCTGTAATGCAATTATGCTAATGAGAAAACAGCACCCCCTGTAGTCGCAAGAAGTTAATTGAGGAAAATAAGGACAGTCCAACATTTATTTTTGATTCTGTCGCAAAGCTAACTAAAAAACAACATTCCCCAAGAGAGGATGGCTTTCACTTCAGCAGTGATAAATTCATTAACTTCTATGACGAAAGGATCATGATCATTAGAAAGCAAATTATGAACTCCTTTTTAAATCTGTGTATTTCTCCAAAGCTCAGTTGTCCTGAGTCTGCACAACACTGCCAGGACCTAGGATCAAAGTTTTTTAATACTATATCTCTTGACACATTGATGAAAATAGTCATGGCATCTTTACCTTCAAGCTGCATACTGGACCCTATTCCAACTAAACTACTGAAAGAGCTGCTTCCTGTGCTTGGCCCTCCTATGTTGAACAAAATAAACGGCTCCAAATCCACTGGATGTGTACCATACTCACTAAAAGTGTCAGTAATAAAGCCTCTCTTGAAAAAGTCAAACCTTGACCCAGAAAATATAAAAAAACTATCGGCCTATATCAAATCTCCCAGTCCTCGCAAAAAAAATTGGGAAAAGCTGTTGCGCAGCAATTCACTGCGCTTCAGTCTGGTTTTAGACCACATCATCGCACTGATACTGCACTTGCGAAGGTGGTAAATTACCTTTTAATGGCGTCAGACCGAGGCTCTGCATCTGTCCTCGTGCTCCTAGACCTTAGTGCTGCTTTCATACCATCGATCACCACATTCTTTTGGAGAGATTGGAAACCCAAATAATGTCGACACGGACAAGTTCTGGCCTGGTTTAGATCTTATCTGTCAGAAAGATATCAGTTTGCCTTTGTAGATGGTTTGTCCTTTGACAAATCAACTGTACATTTCGGTGTTCCTCAAGGCTCCGTTTTAGGACCACTATTGTTTTCACTATATATTTTACCTCTTGGTGATGTCATTCGGAAACTTTCAATGCTATGCGGACGACACTCAGCTGTACATTTTGATTGAACAAGGTGAATCCTCAAAATTGCCCTCACTGGAAGCCTGTGTTTCAGACATAAGGAAGTGGATGGCAGAAAATGTTCTACTTTTAAACTCGGACAAAACAGAGATGCTAGTTCTAGGTCCCAAGAAACAAAGAGATCTTCTGTTGAATCTGACAATTAACCTTGATGGTTGTACAGTCATCTCAAATAAAACTGTGAAGGACCTCGGCCTTACTCTGGACCCTGATCTCTCTTTTGATGAACATGTCAAGACTGTGTCAAGGACAGCTTTTTCCCATCTACGTAACATTGCAAAAATCTGGATATTTCTGTCCAAAAATGATGCAGAAAAATGTATCCATGCTTTTGTCACTTCTAGATTAAACTACTGCAAAGCTATACTTTCCGGCTACCGAGATAAAGCACTAAATAAACTTCAGTTTGTTTTAATCACGGTTGGTAGAATCTTGACTAGAACCAAAAAATTTGATCACAATACTCCAGTGCTAGCCTCTACGCTGGCTTCCTGTTAAGGCTGGGGCTGATTTCAAGGTTTTACTGCTAACCTACAAAGCATTACATAGGCTTGCTCCTACCTATCTTTTCGTTTCGGACCTGCCGTACAAACCTCCATGTACACTATGGTCGCAAGACACAGGCCTCCTTACTGTCCCTAGAATTCCAAAGCAAACAGCTGGAGGCAGGGCTTTCTCCTATAGAGCTCCATTTATGTAGTGGAGCAGGTCGAGAGTTTCAAGTTCCTTGGTGTCCACATCACCAACAAACTATCCAAACTATACCAAGACAGTCATGAAAAAAAAAAAAACTTTTCCCCCTCAAGAGACTGAAAATATTTGTCATTTGTCCCCAGATCCTCAAAAGGTTCTACAGCAGCACCATCGAGAGCATTCTGACCAGTTGCATGGTATGGCAACTGCTCGGCGTCTGATCTTAAGGCGCTACAGAGGGTAGTGTAAATGGCCCAGTACATCACTTGGGCCAAGCTACCTGCCGTCCATGACCTACATAATAGGCGGTGTCAGAGGAAAGCCCATAAAATTGTCAGAGACTCCAGTCACCCAAGTTATAGACTGTTTTCTCTGCTACTGCACGTCAAGTCTAGGACCAACAGGCTCCTCAACAGCTTCTACCCCCAAGCCATAAGACTGCTGAACAATTAATAAAATCGCAACCGGACAATTTACATTGACCCCCCCCCCTCCCTTTTACACACTGCTGCTACTCACTGTTTGTTTGTTACCTATGAATAGTCACTTCGCCCCTACCTACATGTACAGATTACCTCAATTAGCCTGTACCCCCGCACACTGACTCGGTACCGGTGCCCCCTGTATAAGCCTTGTTATTGTTATTCTTATTGTGTTACTTTTGATTTACATTTTTTCATTTAGTCTACTTGATAAGTATGTTCTTCTTCTTGAACTACGCTGCTGGTTAAGGGCTTGTAAGTAAGCATTTCACCGTAAAGCCTACACTTGTTGTATTCAGCGCATGTGACAAATAAAATTTGATTTGATTTACTGGTCAATAAAAAGCTACAACTAGGGCCCAGAGTGTTTCCTGGTCTATAGTAAGCAATAACTAGGGCCAAGAGTGTTTCCTGGTCACTAATAAGCTATAACAATGGTCCAGAATGTTTCCTGGTCTATAATAAGCTATAAATAGGGCCCAGAGTTTTCCTGGTCTATAAAAGCTATAACTAGGGCCCAGGGTGTTTCAATAATGAGCTAAAGCTAGGGCCCAGAGTGTTTCCTGGTCAAAAATAAGCTATAACTAGGGGCCAGAGAGTTTCAATAATAAGCTTTAACTAGCGCCAAGAGTGTTTCAAAAATTAGCTTCAACTAGGGTCCAGAGTGTTTCCTGGTCTATAACCTATAACTAGGGCTCAGAGTCTTTCAATTATAAGCTATAGCTAGGGCCCAGAGTTCGTGCTGGTCTATAATAAGTTACAGTATAACTAGATCCCAGAGTGTTTCAATAATAAGCATTAACTACGTCCAAGAGTGTTTCCTGGTCTAAGATAAGCTATAACTAGGGCCCAGAGTTTTCCTGGTCTATAAAAGCTATAACTAGGGCCCAGGGTGTTTCAATAATGAGCTAAAGCTAGGGCCCAGAGTGTTTCCTGGTCAAAAATAAGCTATAACTAGGGGCCAGAGAGTTTCAATAATAAGCTTTAACTAGCGCCAAGAGTGTTTCAAAAATTAGCTTCAACTAGGGTCCAGAGTGTTTCCTGGTCTATAACCTATAACTAGGGCTCAGAGTCTTTCAATTATAAGCTATAGCTAGGGCCCAGAGTTCGTGCTGGTCTATAATAAGTTACAGTATAACTAGATCCCAGAGTGTTTCAATAATAAGCATTAACTACGTCCAAGAGTGTTTCCTGGTCTAAGATAAGCTATAACTAGGGCCCAGAGTTTTCCTGGTCTATAAAAGCTATAACTAGGGCCCAGGGTGTTTCAATGATGAGCTAAAGCTAGGGCCCAGAGTGTTTCTTGGTCAAAAATAAGCTATAACTGTAACGGTAGTCCTCCTCCTCTTCATCCGAAGAGGAGGAGCATGGATTGAACCAAAACGCAGCTTCTGAAGTTGACATATTTATTTACAGAAAACACGAAAACACGAACTTCACTATAAACTAACAAAACAACAAACGGAGTAGACAGACCTGGACGACGAACTTACATTAACACGAAGAACGCACGAACAGGGAAAATAGACTACACAAAATGACGATGTACAAAACAAACCAAACAGTCCCGTATGGTGCGACAAACACTGACACAGGAGACAACCACCCACAACTAACACTGTGAAACAACCTACCTAAATATGACTCTCAATTAGAGGAAAACGCCAAACACCTGCCTCTAATTAAGAGCCATACCAGGCAACCCTTAAACCAACATAGAAACAGAAAACATAGAATGCCCACCCAAACTCACGTCCTGACCAACTAACACATACAACAAACTAACAGAAATAGGTCTGGAACGTGACAATAACTAGGGCCCAGAGAGTTTCAATAATACGCTTTAACTAGCGCCAAGAGTGTTTCAAAAATTAGCTTCAACTAGGGTCCAGAGTGTTTCCTGGTCTATAACCTATAACTAGGGCTCAGAGTCTTTCAATGATGAGCTAAAGCTAGGGCCCAGAGTGTTTCCTGATCAAAAATAAGCTATAACTAGATCCCAGAGTGTTTCAATAATAAGCTTTAACTACGTCCAAGAGTGTTTCCTGGTCTAAGATAAGCTATAACTAGGGCCCAGATTGTTTTCTGGTCAATAATAATCTATAACTAGGGCCCAGCGTGTTTCAATAATAATCTATAACTAGGAACCAGAGTGTTTCAATAATAAGCTATAACTAGGAACCAGAGTGTTTCAATAATAAGCTATAACTAGGAACCAGAGTGCTTCCGGGTCTATGATAAGCTATAACTAGAGGCCAGAGTGTTTTCTGGTCAATATTAAGCTACTACGGTCCAGAATGTTTCAATAATAGATATTGCTAGTTCCCAGAGAGTTTTTACTGGTCTATAATAACCTATATCTAGGGCCCAGAGTGTTTCCTGGTTAGAACATGTTGTCAGGGGAAAACTCATGGTCCTAAACTATAGGGCCCAGAGTTTCTGGGTGTATCAATTCCCTAACTATAATCAACGCCACTCCTTCCTAGGAGGGAGGTGTCTAAATAGGATGGGGAAATGGCAGGGGGTTGATAGCTGCCTCCATGTCTGAAATAAAGAAGGTAATGATAAGGAAATAGATACATGGAGCCACTCCAGCTCAGCCAATTAGCTTACAGATAGAGCTGTATTAGCCAATGAAAACATAACTCCCCAGGTGACTTAAATGAATGAGATTCAGTGCCAATGAGTGAGTAAATTCTGCAGTGAAAGTGTTTTTCCCCTTCCTATCTCTTCCTATGTTACTTATAGGGATGCATTATAGGGATGAATCATAATCTGTGAATAGAGGATGTGTATATTGGGGTAATTGTGTATATTGGTAATGTGCCATTTGCCCTTGAGGGATGGTTATAAAACTAGTTTCTAGTTTCTGAAGTTGGGAAGTGAATCAGTCAGTTGCATTCATATTCAGAAACCTCGGTCTACTGTTTGTTTGTATCGGGGGACTTGATACTGTGTGATATGTGTCAGGGCCAGTAAATGAATGGATTGTCATGGTAATCAAACATGACTCCTCAGATACATCCCAAATGCCTCTCTATTCCTTATATAGTGCAATACTTTTTACCAGAGCCCCTATGGGCCCTGATCGAAAGTAGTGCACTAAATAGGGAATAGGGTTCCATTTGGGACAAAACTCTCATTTCAGTTCCACTCAGCCTGCTCCAGGGAGAGCGAGAAGCCATGCCAGCGTCCTCTCTTATTTACATATTTTTTAGATGGATCACTGACACACACCATACCTGAATAACAACTGAGAGAATTCTTAAAATGTATGCTGTACACGCCAGGGCTTGGGTTGAATGTTAACAAAATAATGGAGGTTACTATACTGTAGGTCTAGTTTTAAAGGCACTTTTAAAGGGGAAAAGCTCATTAGGGGGTGTCATGTTTTATGTGTGAGGATAAGAAATGGATGTGAAATGGAGGGATATTCTCCTTTTTTGTACTTCTGAGATTACAGAAGTATATAAAGCAGGAAGAAACATTGATGTACAGTATGCCCCAGAAATTGAGAATGGCTGACAACTTTCAATAATTTCCTACTACTCCTTCGAAAGGTCACTGAACTTATTAAATATAAACAACTTAAGTTTTCCGTTGCATATATCGGTATATTAGGGGATTGTTCCTGCATTATCTTTGTGTATGCAGGCCCTGTGAAATAATTGATGCTTGCAGTAAACACATATAGAATACCACCACTACCATCAATATTGTCTATCTCAGGATCCCTCTTGGATGCAGACATCAGAACGAAGCCACGGGGCAAAACCCATTAACCTTGTCATTACCCTCTCCTCCTCCCTGAGAGAGAGACAGAGACAGGGGGGGGGGGGGTAAGCTCATCCTCTCTTCCTCTGAGATAGCTGGGCTAGCTTGAGAGAGGAGAGAACAGAAGAGTGAACACATCATCACCATCTGTGGATTGGGGGGCCTTCAGGCCAGAGTAGCCTGAGGGAATGAGAGAGGCAAAGGACGAGAGAGGAGAAGAGATTGAGTACAGAGGAGAGCGAGTAGAAATGATGAGAAATGTGAAAGGAAGAAATGGAGGCAGAAGTGGTGCAGTAATGATGGCCATAACTAGATAACTTAACTACGGTTTTCCATTCACTATGGTTTTCCATTGTAGATTTCAGTAGTTCCCTTTGAATGGTTACTGCCAATTCCACGGTAACGAAATTGCGCTGAGACTTAGATTTTTTACTTAAAATGTATGCCAAGCAAAAATCATTGATTTCAAAGTTTAGGAAATTATACAATATGCACAAGGACTACTTTTAACAATTTACACAGAACGTTTTACAAAAACACATTTACTGGAAGAACTGTGCTGATACAGTTCTGTAAAATCTCCCTTGGTTTGTTATGTGACCACGTGTTAAATATCTGCTCTGAATGAAGATTGAAACATGTCTGCAGAAAGAATGGGGTGTCAGATGTGACATGACAACTTGACTTTGAAAAAATCTATTTTGGTTATTGAACTACAGTAAGTGAAGTGAATTTACACCCGGTTACAGAATTGCGGTAACAGAATATTATCATTGGTCCCTGATCTGCACAACACAGAAATGCATCATGATGGATATGAATGTCATCCTCTTCATGGTGAAGTATCCTAAATAGGTTCACACAGGTAGAAGTATGCAATATCCTCCTTTGCATATTTGGGCATTATTCTACATACTGGCAATTACTTTACTGAGATCCACCACCAAACAAGACCAAATTTGGTTGGTCTGAACCGGACCAAATCTGAAGCAATCACAGTCTATGTTTTCCAAATTTGGACATCAAAGTACAGCACAGTAGAGCTCAGTAGAGTAGAGTACAGCACATCACAGTAGAGTAGAGTTCAGTTAAGTATATTACAGTGTAGTTTAGTAAAGTAAAGTACATTACAGTAAAGTGTACTCAACTCTAGTGTGCTCTACTGTGTACTGTATTAAACTCTACTCCACTTTATTCTATTATATTGTGCAGTATACTACAGGACTGTATTGTATTGAACTACACTACCTTTATTTACTGTACTGTACTCTACTGTACTGTACTATACTATACTGTACTGAACTATACTCCACTTTTCTTTACAGTATTGTACTGTACTGTAGCATACTGCAGTGTTTTCTACAAGTACATAGAGTAGCCAGCCAAATAGAAGTCGTCAGCCAGGCAACCCCAGCCAGGCACCCCCACCCCAGGCCGGGGTGCCTCCTTTTACCAAAGGAGCTCTATTTTTGTGGCCTTTAGTACATTCTAACGCCTTGATACCATCTGAAATAGCGAAATGACTGAGTACCTTATCGAGTTTACCTCCCAGATTGGAAAAATGCGTTGTTGTTGTATTGTATAGTAAGACATGTGTACAATTTAAATTACTGAAAATATATGAATTCAGAGTATTGTTAGTTATTTTGGAGATTGTCTAGGTCTAGGCCTATGCGATCAGGACTATTTTCTAAGAGAGCATTATACCTTTAACCTGTCTTCTCTTGAGATTAAATTCTTATTTACTGTTTTAGTGCAAGATGTGAATTGCCACAATTATGTTTGAAGTAAATAGCCCAATGAAGTAAACATTCCACATTATCTTGAAAAACAATTATAGAAGGTTTTGTTTTTCCAGGTTTAATTTTTTCCGTTTTTCACAGTTTATTTTAATAGAAAAACAATAAAATGTGATGTTCTAAGTTCACAACAATGCTTAAAGGAAAACTCCTGGAATATTTGTTTTTATTTCATTAGTCCATTATTGATATAGTCCCAAAATATTTTGCATGTCAGCAATCTAGTTTTCAAGAAATAGAACTTTTAATATACCGAAATAAAGCCGTTATGATGCATTTTGTCTTTTGGTACTGTAACGATATGCGCTGAGAGTCGGAAAGCAAGTTCAGGGAGTGAGTGTTTTAGTAAATAAACACAACATAATACAAAATAAGAAACACGAACAACGCACAGACATGACACAGGAACAGAAACAATAAAACTTGGAGAAGGGACCAAAGAGAGTGACATACAGTATATGGGGAAGGTAATCACGGAAGTGATGGAGTCCAGGTGATTCTGATGACGCGCAGGTGCTCGTAATGATGGTGACAGGTGTGTGCCATAATGAGCAATCTGGTGACCTAGAGGCCGGAGAGGAAGCACACGTGACAGTACCCAGTATCCAACCCGCGGCTCCAGCCGCAGAACACCAACCAAAATGATGATCCCTGGGATCAGGAGCGGACCGGCACCTCTGCTGAGGCTCGGGAAACCTGTCAGTCCGGCTGAGACGCGAGAGCATGGCGACCTAGAGTGCCGGAGAGAGAGCATACGCGACGGTACCTTCTCCCCGGCGCGTTCGGCTCCATTAGCAGGACGCCAACCAAAGGGACGAACCCGGGGATCAGGAGCGGACCGGTCACCCCTGCTGATGCGCGGGAACCTGACAGACCGGCTGAGGCAGGGGAGCCTGGCGATCCGGCTGAGTCAAGGGAGCCTGACGAGTCGGTGGAAGCGGGGAAGCCTGGCTATCCGGCAAAGGCATGAAGGCCCGATGAGCCGGCTGAGGCAGGGGAGCCTGGCGATCCGGCTGAGGCACGAGAGCCTGACGAACCGGCGGAGGCAGGGGAGCTTGGCGCTCTGTCTGAGGCTTGAGAGCCTGTAGCGGTTCCCGGACCCGACGTCATTCCCACCGAAAAAAAAGAAGGCAAAAAAACACTCCCTGATGCTTCCCTTAGGTAAGGCGTTATTCTGTAACGATGTGCACTGAGAATCGGGATGCAAGTTCAGGGAGTGAGACTTTTATTAAATAAACACAACATAATACAAAATAAGAAACACAATCAACGCACAGACATGACACAGGAACAGAAAAAATAACGCCTGGGGAAGGAACCAAAGGGAGTGACATATATAGAGAAGGTAATCAGGGAAGTGATGGAGTCCAGGTGATTCTGATGACGCGCAGGTACGCGTAACGATGGTGATAGGTGTGCGCCGTAACGAGCAGCCTGGTGACCTAGAGGTGGGAGCACACGTGACAGGTAAAGTGGCTTGCAAATATATTCACCCCCTTGACATTTTTCCTATTTTGTTGCCTTACAACCTGGAATTAAAATGGATTTGTTGGGGGTTTGTATCATTTGATTTACACAACATGCCTACCACTTTGAAGATGCAAGATATTTTTTCTTGTGAAACAAACAAGAAATAAGTTTAAAAAACAGAAGTAGCTATTCACACAGATGTGCATAACTATTCACCCCCCAAAGTCAATACTTTGTAGAGACACCTTTTGCAGCAATTACAGTTGCAAATCTCTTGGGGTATGTCTCTATAAGCTTGGCACATCTAGCCACTGGGGTTTTTGCCCATTCTTCAAGGCAAAACTGCTCCAGCTCCTTCAAGTTGGATTGGTTCCGCTGGTGTACAGCAATCTTTAAGTCATACCACAAATTCTCAATTGGATTGAGGTCTGGGTTTTGACTAGGTTATTCCAAAACATTTAAATGTTTCCCCTTAACCAGTCGAGTGTTGCTTTAGTAGTATGCTTAGGGGCATTGTCCTGCTGGAAGGTGAACCTCCGTCTCAGTCTCAAATCTCTGGAAGACTGAAACAGGTTTCCCTCGAGAATTTCCCTGTATTTAGTGCCATCCATCATTCCTTCAATTCTGACCAGTTTCCCAGTCTCTGCCGATGAAAAACATCCCCACAGCATGATGCTGCCACCACCATGCTTCACTGTGGGGATGAGGTTCTCGGGGTGATGAGAGGTGCACAAACCGCCAGACATAGCATTTTCCTAGATGGCCGAAAAGCTACATTTTAGTCTCATCTGACCAGAGTACCTTCTTCCATGTGTTTGGGGAGTCTCCCACATCCCTTTTGGCAAACACCAAACGTGTTTGCTTATTTTTCTCTTTAAGCAATGGCTTTTTTCTGGCCACTCTTCCGTAAATCCCAGCTCTGTGGAGTGTACGGCTTAAAGTGGTCCTATGGACAGATACTCCAATCTTGGCTGTGGAGCTTTGCAGCTCCTTCAGGGTTATCTTTGGTCTCTTTGATGCCTCTATGATTAATGCCCTCCTTGCCTGGTCTGTGAGTTTTGGTGGGCGGCCCTCTCTTGGCAGGTTTGTTGTGGTGCCATATTCTTTCCATTTTTTAATAATGGATTTAATGGTGCTCCGTGGGATGTTGAAAGTTTTTGATATTTTTATAACCCAACTCTGTTCTGTACTTCTCCACAACTTTGTCTCTGACCTGTTTGAAGAGCTCTTTGGTCTTCATGGTGCCGCTTGCTTGGTGGTGCCCCTTGTTTAGTGGTGTTGCAGACTCTGGGGCCTTTCCGAACAGGTGTATATATACTGAGATCATGTGACAGATCATGTGACATTTAGATTGCACACAGGTGGACTTTATTTAACTAATTATGTGACTTCTGATGGTAATTGGTTGCACCAGATCTTATTTAGTGGCTTCATAGCAAAGGAGGTGAATACATATACACGCACCACTTTTACGTAATTTTTTCCTTTCACTTCACCAATTTGGACTATTTTGTGTAAATCCATTATATGAAATCCAAATAAAAATCAATTTAAATTACAGGTTGTAATGCAACAAAATAGGAAAAACGCCAAGGGGGATGTATATTTTTGCAAGGCACTGTATCCCAGCAGGGGCAAATCTGGTGTTTTTAGATAGAATTCAATTATATTAGATGAAATCCAGACAGGAACTATGATTTTAGCATGCAACCTAAATCATACATTCAATAAGATTGATAGACATAGCAATAAAAAAGGCAAATTCAAGGAACCTTCAAAGATGACGAAATTTGTAATATCTACAAATATTTCCCAAATACAAAAGACTTAATTTTTTTCTTAAAGTAAGAAAGCTATTCAAGAATTTACTACATTTTGCTTTATCTTCGCCAGGTCGCAGTTGTAAATGAGAACTTGTTCTCAACTGGCCTACCTGGTTAAATAAAGGTGAAATAAAAAAATGTATTTAAAAAAGTACAAAAGGAGAGTCATGCCTTAAGTGTAAAAAAGAACAATGACTCAATAATCTATGCCTTCTTGGAACGCTTTAAAGTCCAAAAGTTATGGGCGGAGTAAGAAAGTTGGCTGTCAGAAGTATTACAATGTATATTAACTTTTAACCATCTGTCTGCACATTGCAAATCAAATTAAATGTTATTGGTTGCATACACATATTTAGCAGTTGTTATTGCAGGTGTAGCGAGATGCTTGTGTTCCTAACTCCAACAGTGCAATAATATCTAACAATATACAACAATACACACACATCTAAAAGTAAAAGAAAGGAATTAAGAATTATAGAAATATTAGGATGATTAAAAATGTAAATACACTGCTCAAAAAAATAAAGGGAACACTTAAACAACACAATGTAACTCCAAGTCAATCACACTTCTGTGAAATCAAACTGTCCACTTAGGAAGCAACACTGATTGACAATAAATTTCACATGCTGTTGTGCAAATGTAACAACAGCATGTGTTGAACAACAAATGCCTTCATTTCAACAACAATATAGCATTGTAGCTTTCATTTGACACCCAATGTGTCATGCTCCTATGAACTTCATATGTTTGTGCTCATGGGTCCTTTATCATGGAAATGTTACTACTTTATTTCTGTTTGTGCTCCAATGCTATTCATAAAACCATCCATGGATATCTCGAGCCCATAGCTCTGGTCCAGAGTGTTGAGCCCAACGTTAGCAAGCTGCACTAACGCCCTGGACCAGACCTGTTGAGCCCAGTGGTTCACAAACTAGGTTGCGTACCCCAATGATCAGCCAGCTCTCTCCATCTATACTCCCTTGACAAATATATGTCTGCTGTACTGATGACTCCTTTGCTCAGTTCAATAGAGTTCACTAGCCACAGTAGACTTCTGCCTGTGCACTTCTGCCCTCTGTTCCAATAATATTATATGTCATATAATACATATTATATGTCACGCCCTGACCTTAGTTCCTTTGTTATGTCTCTATTTTGGTTTTGTCCGGGCATGAGTTGGGGTGGGCATTCTAAGTTTTTGTTATATGTTTTATATTTCTATGTGTTTGGCCGAGTGTGGTTCTCAATCAGAGGCAGCTGTCTATCGTTGTCTCTGATTGAGAACCATACTTAGGTAGCCTGTTCCCACCTGTGTTTTGTGGGTAGTTGTTTTCTGTTTTGTATATTGCACCTTGCAGAACTGTTCGTTTGCCGTTTTGTTGTTTTTGTTCAAGTGTTCGTATTTATTAAAAGTATTATGAATACTTACCACGCTGCACCTTGGTCCTCTTCTCCTTCTCCCGACGACGTTCGTTACAGAACTACCCACCACCAACGGACAAAGCAGCATGGGAAAAAGGAGGAATGGACATGGGAGGACATTCTGGATGGGAAGGGATCCTACACATGGGAGGAGATCCTGGCTGGAAGTGATCGCCTCCCATGGGAACAGGTGGAGGCAGCCAGGAGAGCGGAGGCAGCAGGAGAAGGGAACCAGCGGTACGAGGGAACACGGCTGGCAAGGAAGCCCGAGAGGCAGCCCCAAAACAAATTTTGGGGGGAGGCACACGGGGACTGTGGCGGAGTCAGGTTGGAGACCTGAGCCCACTCCCCATTCTTACCGGGGAGAGCATGTGACTGGTCAGGCCCCGTGCTATGGAGTGATGCGCACGGTGTCTCGGCCGAGCATCCATAGGCCGGTGTGCTCGGTGCCAGTGTCCCGCATTTTCTGGGAGGAAGCTGGCATCCAGCCAGAACGGATGGGGCCAGATCTGCGCTCGAGACCGCCAGTGCGCCTCCACGGCCCAGTGTATCCGGTGCCTCGGCCAAGGAAGAGGCCTCCTGCATGTCTGCCCAGCCTGGTGAGTCCTGTGCCTGTGCTAAGCCCTAACCCTCCTGCATGTCTCCACAGCCTGGTGAGTCCTGTGCCTTCTCCCTGAGCCAGGCCTCCTGTGTGTCTCTCCATTCCAGTGATGATCCAGGGCACGAAGCCTCCAGTGATGATCCAGGGCACGAAGCCTCCAGTGATGATCCATGCCAAGAAGCCTCCAGTGATGATCCATGGCACGAAGCCTCCAGTGATGATCCATGGCAAGAAGCCTCCAGTGATGATCCATGGCAAGATTTGCACATTGCACATTTGTGGCCTGCTGGAGGTCCTTTTTCAGGGCGCTGGCAGTGCACCTCCTTGCACAAAGGCGGAGGTAGCGGTCCTGCTGTTGGGTTGTTGCCCTCCTACGGCCTCCTCCACGTCTCCTGATGTACTGGCCTGTCTCTTGGTAGCGCCTCCATGCTCTGGACACTACGCTGACAGACACAGCAAACCTTTTTGCCACAGCTCGCATTGATATGCCATCCTGGATGAACTGCACTACCTGAGCCACTTGTGTGGGTTGTAGACTCCGTCTCATGCTACCACTAGAGTGAGAGCACCGCCAGCATTCAAAAGTGACCAAAACATCAGCCAGGAAGCATAGGAACTGAGAAGTGGTCTGTGGTCACCACCTGCAGAATCACTCCTTTTTGGGGGTGTCTTGCTAATTGCCTATAATTTCCACCTTTTGTCTATTCCATTTGCACAACAGCATGTGAAATTTATTGTCAATCAGTGTTGCTTCCTAAGTGGACAGTTTGATTTCACAGAAGTGTGATTGACTTGGAGTTACATTGTGTTGTTTAAGTGATCCCTGTATTTTTTTGAGCAGTGTATTTACATTTTCAATCATCCTAATATTTCTATAATTCTTAATTCCTTTCTTTTACTTTTAGATTTGTGTGTATTGTTGTATATTGTTAGATATTATTGCACTGTTGGAGTTAGGAACACAAGCATCTCGCTACACCTGCAATAACAACTGCTAAATATGTGTATGCAACCAATGTATATAGAGATGTCACAGAGGAGCTACAGTACATGGACACATTATTAATACAGAAACCCACTAGATTGACATACAATATGGAGGATTATTATACCACAGCCAGGGATAGTGTGGTTCCCGTAGATCAGGCCTGGGCAAAGGCCGGCCCGGGGGCCGTATGTGACCCACGTCCTGATTCAATACGGCCAGCAGAATCATGCTCAGATCACATAAAGAATTTGCGATAGTAAAGTTTTGAAAAATGTATTAGTAAAAATTTGTTTTTCTAAATTTTCAAAGAGAAGGAAAGTAGACAATGAATGTAGGGTGTTCCAGCAAGAATGGACATCGGAATATTTCTTTATTGAGATATCAGGGAAAGAGAGCATGGCTGTCTTGAAAGACTACAATTTATCCCGACACCTCCAGATGAAGCATGCAGAGAAATATAGGAATATGTCTTCTGAGCAGAGGGCAGGTACATCGAAAGAGTTGCTTTCTCAGTTGCAAAAGCAGCAAGGACTTTTCACAAAACTGCATTCAGCAAACAACAGAATTATGAGAGCTAGTTATGTACTGTCCCACGAAACTGCTAAACATAGCAAGCCATTCGCTGAGGGTGAATTCATTAAGGAATGTTTAATCGACTCTGCAGTAATACTTTGCCCCGACAAGAGAGAGCCGTTTGAAAATGTTTCTCTGTCAAGATGAACAGTGACACGGCCTGTGTCACGACTTCCACCGAAGGTGGTTCCTCTCCCTGTTCGGGCGGTGCTCGGCGGTTGGCGTTGTCTTTTTTCCTTTTCCGTTTGTTTTGTCTTTGGTTCTTTCACACCTGGTTTCATTTGCTTTAATTTCTGTGTGTAAAAGATAAGGTAAAGGATTTCACCTATTTCTCCTTGGCCCTGGATGAGAGCAGTGATGCAGGTGACATGGCGCAGTTGTTGATATTCTTACAAGGCATAACCCCAGACTAGGATATGACAGAGGAGCTTGGTTCAAAAGATTTATAGGAGGAGGTAAATAAGTGTGTTGCAAAGTTGGGACTGAGTTTTGAAAAGTTATCCAGTGTGACCACTGATGGGTGCCCAAACTTGACAGGAAAAAACGTTGGCCTTTTGAAAAGGATACAAGATCAAGTAGCTGAGCTGAACCCAGATCAGAAAATAATTTTCCTGCATTGCATTTTTCATCAGGAGGTGCTCTGTAAATGTTTTGCACATCAGATGTACAGCCTTGTCAAAGCCTTCAAGGGAAAATTACTCATAACCCATCAAGTAGAAGCCAACAATCTCACCCAACTTCCGATACTAGTCTGTTCCCTATCAGATTGCCAGTGGGAGAAGCATACATCGCTGCTGCGTGCTTTTAACGGTGAGTTTTGTCGTCGTTTTGAGGATTTTAAAAGTGTTGGAAAATGACATGCTGTTGGTTTCCTCTCCTTTCACTTTCAATGTGGATAACTCTCCCACTGACCAGCAACTTGAGCTTATCGATCTTCAGTCTGATGCAGTGATTGGAGAACTATTCAAAACACTGTCACTGACAAGGTTCTATGCATCTCTCGATGAACAAAACATTCCAAAGATTAGGATTCATGCTCAGAAGATGTTTGTACTGTTTGGGTCAACATATGTTTGTGAACAGACATTTTCACTGATGACATATAACAAGTCAAGGCACAGATCATCTCTTACTTACTCACCTCTCAGCAATCCTGCAGCATAGCGACGTCAGAAACTATACCCGACTTCACTGCTCTAGTCAATACCCTTCAGAGACTTCACTACTCACACTGATTGAGCAGTTTAAATGTAATGTTGAGCACGGTCTCCTTCTTATGTTTTTGTGCATACCCGTCAACAAGAGCTCTGTCCGTGGTGCTGAATGCACAGTGTACTTTTCCCTCCGTGTAGTTCACTGCATGTTTAATAATGAAAATACCTACCAAAAGAACATGGATGTGGTTTATTTCTGTGCATGTTACAAAAGTAAAATAAGTAGCATATCTGGACGTGATTTACAGTAGAAATATCTGTCAACACAGTCATACACATGAAGTATAATCCTATAATATGATTCTGGCCCGCGATGGCAAAAATATATTCTAATGTGGCCCTCCATGGAAAATAATTGCCCCAGGCCTGCCGTAGATATATATCAGGATGTCAAGGTGAAACTTCTCACAGATTGTACATTTACACAAACCCACTATGCAAAAATGCACAGGAAACACATTCACATACTACACACAGTATAGTTGTGTACATATGTCATGAGCATCATGTGGAAAGTGCACGTGGCATAAGAGAAAGTGCACGTGGCATATGGGCTATTATACTGAACATATGCTGTGCTGTATATTCATGTGGAGGTTGTTCTATACATTAGTTCTGCCTCTCACGGCTTCCTTCTGGGACGCTACCATAAACCAAGCTCTTCCAGAGGTTTATTAATACATACCTACAGTAAATACACTAGATTTGTGGCTTCTACCTAGCAAGTTCATCATAGACATACATTCCATAGCCGTATTCAGCTCAGTAGATGTTCAGGGACAACGTATAGGTGAATCATTTCCATAAAGGTAAAGCAGCACCAGCGGGCCCCACAGAACTAAACCAGCCCAGATGGTCACAGTCCAGGCACACTCCCTCTGCCTGTCACCACAAAATGAATAGGTCATAAGCTCAGAGCTGCTTTTTCACCTCACAAAATGGTGCCACTGCTAGAAAGTCTCCTCTAGCAAGTCCCACCACAGCTGAGAGAGAGAGAGAGAGAGGAAGAGAGAGAGAGAGAGTCATCCCGTACACTGTCTGTTTCACAGGTTTCAATCGTACCACCAAATCCAGGGTTATTACAGTTTTTCCCAATTGTTTACACACTAAAACTGACCCAAACCTGTAACTCATTTAGCAGAACCATACACCAAATTTGCAATACTACTGGCACATGTTTTGCTTCACACTCAGATTACAATTCTATAACAAACATTTGGCAAAACACAACACAAAATTCTCTACCTTTGGCACAACCTTCACATCTACAATATCTTGTGTGCAAATTAAAAGAAACACTCTTCAACAAGCTAAGCTCAATTACCAACTGATCACTTTCACTCTTCACATGTGCAAACAGTAATTGCGGAAATGTTCACAATGAAATCAGACTTTTGGTATGGATAAAAACGCTACAGGGGAGTACTCCTGTGTTTCAAAAACAATGGAAGCAAACTTAGCAGGGAAAGGTAGAGGTAGAGGTAGAGGTGGAGGTAGAGGTGGAGGTGGACGTGGAGATGGAGGTAGACGTAGACGTGGAGGTGGAGGTGGAGGTAGAGGTAGACGTAGAGGTGGAGTGGAGTTGGACGTAGAGGTGGAGTGGAGTTGGACGTAGAGGTGGAGGTGGAGGTAGACGTAGAGGTGGAGTGGAGGTAGACGTAGAGGTGGAGGTAGACGTAGAGGTGGAGTGGAGGTAGACGTAGAGGTGGAGGTAGACGTAGAGGTGGAGTGGAGGTAGACGTAGAGGTGGAGGTAGACGTAGAGGTGGAGTGGAGGTAGACGTAGAGGTGGAGGTAGACGTAGAGGTGGAGTTGGACGTAGAGGTGGAGGTGGAGGTGGACGTGGACGTGGAGGGGGAGGAAGACCAAGTGAGAGAAATCTCTGATTACATTTAGGCGACTGTGGTGGACCATGTGGTCAACCATGGTTTGACCTTGAGAGAGGCTAAGCAGAGAGTGCAGCCCAATCTGAGCCGCTTCATTGTAGCATCCATAATCTGGACGTACCAAAATTAGAATAGGTAAGTGTTACAATTTTTATGAATAATGACTAAATGATGAATTTTACCCTGTCACTGTATGATTGTATGAAATGTATTAGAATCATAAATCTATAAATCTGATGTGCCTAGTTTTAGTCAGAACTAGTACAAGGACTTTTTGTTCCTTTTTAGTATGTAAGCAGGGTGCAAGTGTGAGACAATGTATGAGATAAGAGGAGCTATCGACAGACAAGCTGTACTACTGTGTTCCTTTCAGGACATTCTGTCCCCACCCAGGGAGGGGACAGAGGAGCTATCGACAGACGAGCTCTACTACTGTGTTCCTTACAGGACATTCTGTCCCCACCCAGGGAGGGGAGAGAGGAGCTATCGACAGACAAGCTCTACTACTGTGTTCCTTACAGGGCATTCTGTCCCCACCCAGGGAGGGGAGAGAGGAGCTATCGACAGACAAGCTGTACTACTGTGTTCCTTTCAGGACATTCTGTCCCCACCCAGGGAGGGGAGAGAGGAGCTATCGACAGACAAGCTGTACTACTGTGATCCTTTCAGGACATTCTGTCCCCACCCAGGGAGGGGAGAGAGGAGCTATCGACAGACAAGCTGTACTACTGTGATCCTTTCAGGACATTCTGTCCCCACCCAGGGAGGGGAGAGAGGAGCTATCGACAGACAAGCTGTACTACTGTGTTCCTTACAGGACATTCTGTCCCCACCCAGGGAGGGGAGAGAGGAGCTATCGACAGACAAGCTGTACTACTGTGTTCCTTACAGGACATTCTGTCCCCACCCAGGGAGGGGAGAGAGGAGCTATCGACAGACAAGCTCTACTACTGTGTTCCTTACAGGACATTCTGTCCTCACCCTGGGAGGGGAGAGAGGAGCTATCGACAGACAAGCTGTACTACTGTGTTCCTTACAGGACATTCTGTCCCCACCCAGGGAGGGGAGAGAGGAGCTATCGACAGACAAGCTCTACTACTGTGTTCCTTACAGGACATTCTGTCCCCACCCAGGGAGGGGAGAGAGGAGCTATCGACAGACAAGCTCTACTACTGTGTTCCTTACAGGACATTCTGTCCCCATCCAGGGAGGGGAGAGACATTGGGCTTGTAGTAGATTGTATAACAGGTGGCAGACAATGTATGAGAAGGAGAAGACTTGTGAACTATATTGTCATTGTCTTAGAGGAGGAGGGACAGTTATGACGAAATGAGAGGTATATAAACCAATGTACATGTAAGGATGGGCATAGCTCTCGTAAATAAACATGCTGACTATGGTAGACTGGCCTCTGTCTGTTTCAATTTAATAAGAACCTTACAAATTCTTAGTAACAGACAGAGTATTTTAATTGAAGTTCAGTTTATGAACATTGAGAACAGAATTCTCATAACAGTAAGTACTGCAGACATTGGACCTATCTGCTATTTTTACTACTTGACAGTAGTACAACATGAAGCTCAGTAAAGACTGTAGATTCCAATACATACTGTAAGGGGAAACAAAGTCAACGTTTCATGTATTACTGTATGTATGAAATTGGGACCTGTTTGTAACATGTTTATCTTGTATGCTGTATAACTGTAGTGTTTACTGTACTGTATGCTATTTTGTTTTTGTAGAACTGAAAGACGACCACAACATGTGTCACGCCCTGTCCATAGAGAGGCTTTGTTCTCTATTTTGGTTAGGCCAGGGTGTGACTAGGGCGGGCATTCTAGTTTCTTTATTCCTATGTTTTCTATTTCTTTGTGTTTGGCCGGGTATGGTTCTCAATCAGAGGCAGCTGTCTATCGCTGTCTCTGATTAGGAATCATACTTAGGCAGCCTTTTTTCCCACCTGTGTTTGTGGGTAGTTGTTTTCTGTATAGTTTAGTTACCTTAAAGAACTGGTCGTTTTTTCTCTTTGATATTTTTGTTCAAGTGTTCTGATATAATAAAATATCATGAACACGTACCATGCTGCGCTTTGGTCCAGTCATTTCCAGGACGAGGATCGTGACAACGTGCTGGTAAAACTCGTCTATTTACAGTCGAAAAGGAGGTTGCCATTGTGCAAATGGTAGGTGAAAATAATTCCATAAGACTGTGGGAAATCCAACAACAGATTATTGAAAACCCTGCCATCTTCCATAACATCATAGGGAGTTTATCAATCATACCTCACATCCTTAAAAAACACCATTTCAGGATGAAGCAAATCTACAAAGTCCCATTTGAAAGGAATTCCCAGAGAGTGAAGGATAAATGATACAAATATGTGCAAGTAAGTAATGTACTAGCATTACACTCCTAAAACATGAGCAATTACAGTATTTATTGTAATTTCAGAGTCCCATCCCCCAGGAACTCATATTTATAGACGAGGCTGGATTAAATTTATCGAAGATGAGGAGGAGAGGAATGAACATCATTGGTCAACGCGTCATCATTGAGATACCTCGCCACATTGGGGGAAATGTCACCATATGCGCAGCTTTGAGCCAGAATGGGGTCCTCCACTGCCATACCACCCTTGGACCATAATTTCCTGAACACCTTAAATTAAATACCACCCATCTCCTTAATTTCCTGAACACCTTAAATTAAATACCACCCATCTCCTTCATTTCCTGAACACCTTAAATTAAATACCACCCATCTCCTTCATTTCCTGAACACCTTAAATTAAATACCACCCATCTCCTTCATTTCCTGAACACCTTAAATTAAATACCACCCATCTCCTTCATTTCCTGAACACCTTAAATTAAATACCACCCATCTCCATAATTTCCTGAACACCTTAAATTACAATCTTTTTCAGCCAGAGCAGAGAGTGCCAAGTGATCCTGATCAGCAAATGTATGTTCTAATTTGGGACAACGTGAGTTTCCATCGGGCTGCTCAGGTCCGCAACTGGTTCCATGACCATCCCAGGTTTACAATTCTCTATCTCCCACCGTATTCCCCATTTCTCAACCCCATTGAGGTGTTCTTTTTAGTATGGCAGTGGAACGTATGGCCCTTCTCCAGGCAATGGAGGAGGCCTGTGGTGACATTCCAGCAGAGTTCTGTTAGGGGTATTTCCCCCGCTGTCTGGCCAAGGAGAATACCGCATGTGATGTTGATGAAAATCTGTAGCCGGACCAAAACACAACATATGACTGATGCTTTTGTTTTCACAATTGAGTATTTGTGTTTTGATTTTGATTTTACTGTATTTTGACAGTTTCTTTATCTATTCTGTACAATTAATCTAACATACAGTACTGTAGTACAAATAGGCATATTTGTCTTCCTTTGCACATGCACGTGTGCTTACAGTATGCTGTTTGACCTGTATTGAGTCATATTGAAATATAAAACATATTTTTTTGCATTTGTGTTCTTTTCTTGTTTGAGTACACACAAACAATATACAGTATAACAACACAATCTTAGTATTACACTAAAATAGGTTCTGATAGTAGTGTTTTGGATACGTCACATAAGTGTGATCTCAATTGTCAATTAGTTAGATTAATTTGATGTGTGTGTGAGTGTATTTTATTTGTATGCATTGTTTAATTTTGAGCAGGGAGTACATTATTTTGATTTCTGTGTTTCATTTTGCAAGATGTCTGTGGGGTTTGGGGAAATTGGCTAACTGTATTGTGTTTTGTATTTAGAGTTTTGAGTACCTGAGATGTAGTTTCAGCAAATGTGTGTTAACAATTGGGAAAAATTGTAATGAACGAAGCAAAGGCCTTTTGCAGAGCGAAGGAGTCTGAGGTCGATGGGACCGGCGTGTTGGCTAATCTACACAAGCACTACAAATCAATTTCACTGACGCTCTCGCTCTGTACTCCTCCTCTCTTCCCCTCCTTCCTCACCTCCTAACACCTCTCAGGTGAGCCCCTTCCCCAGAAGCAACAAATCCATTTCAGTGACGCTCTAGCTCGGCACCACCCCAACCCTCTCCCCTCCTCGCTCTCCTTCTCTTCCCCTCCTCCTCTCAGGTGAGCCCAGAGCCCCCTCTTCAGAAGCTAATTTCAGTAAATCACCCCAGACTCCCCCCTCCACTTCTCGTTGCCCCCTCCCTTCCTCCCTCCTCCGCCCTCCCCTCTCCAGCTAGCCGGGCGCCCTCTCCAGAAGCTAATTTCAGAGAGTCACCCCAGAGCCGTGTCCTTGGCTGGCCTGAGTCTTTCTCATTATTGTTGTCTGGTGTGGATAACACATGTACCACTATGTTATTGTGCTGACACAGCTAGTCTGGGGAAAATATGCTATTGAACTACATGCCTTTGGACTACATGCTACTGTTGCATAATTCACTGTTGTGCTACAACTAGTGTCTTTATCTTACTTGTTCTACTGCATTGTTTGAGCTACAGTGATTTAATATTAAATCATAGAAGTACTGCTATACTTTTGGAAATACATTATTTAGGATTATGTATGGGGTAAAAATGAACGGTCATACTTTTTTTTAGCAATGACTGGAGTGAGGTTAAATCGTCTTTGTTCACAGATGAGGAAACATTATAACAAGAGAGAGGAGAATAGGAGAAATGAAAAAAGAGAAGAAAAGATAGAAGGGATAGAAGAAGAGAGGCAAGGGTAATTCAGTACTCAATGAGGGGAACCTGAGAGACAGAACACTACTGTCCCCATCTGGCTGAGTTCTGAACTGCTGTGACACAATAGACCTGGCAAATCTCATATCTTTTATTATTTAAAAAATTTTAGCATTTTTTTTTAGATATATAGAATAACTTATCCTACAATATCCCAGCCTGTCTGTCAGCCTGCAACTCTTCTCTTTACATCTCCATCTGTCAGCCTAAAACTCTTCTTCTCTTCTTTTTCTCAAACTACTAACCAAATGTTCATATGTTCAGGTGTAAAATAAAAAAAAAACAGAAATAATTTACATTTTCTTGAATCAAATAATGTTATTGTGGTAAATTCCCTGAAGCCCTCCTTGAAAAAGCATCCAGCGGCTGCACATATTTGACGGAAAGCTTATTTTGTTGCAGCTCAATTTTGGAATCAGTCCTTACAACACAACATTCAGACTTCTAGCTATACATCCCCCAGGGAAGTCAGGAGGACTCCAGACCGATACAAAATAGATCTTAGAGCTACTTGTGGCCTGGTAGTATCTTAGCAACCATGGTAAGGCAGCTACGGCTTCCACAGACAAGACTTCCCTAGTAGAATGATTTAGTCTGGAATGGTGAAATAGGTGTGCCCCTAGAATCCCTGCTGGCAAGCAATTACAAAATCTTGTTCTGTTTGTGGCAATACCTTAAAAAGTAACATTTTACCATTTTTGTTTCTCTCTTTGGGTTTGTTGTAAGTTCTGTTTCTCAATTCCCTGAATTGGGTTCCTGGCAGTGGCACAGTCCTACTACGGGTTCAATAATGGATCATCTGATAGAGTACAGTCTGCTGGTTTCTGTTGACACATTTGTTTAGCAGTCAAAAGGATATAATAGAGGCATTCAATTCCCCCTCCAATTGCAGACGTTGAACTTGTTTCTCATGACCAGATAGAGAATACAAAAGGAAAATGGATTTGTCTGCACAAAGCATTTTCTGTATGTACTGCACATGGCCTACTACTCCACTCTTTCTTTATCTCTTTAGCTCCCTCTCTCTCCCCTCTCCCCCATCCCACCCTCTCTCTCTCCCTCTCGCTGCCTCTCTCTCTCTGCCTCTCCCCCCACCCCTCTCTCTCCCCCTTCTCTAATACAATTCTACAATCATAAGTATTCTTACAACCATTACTCTTTCCTTGTAGATTCTATTATATTTGCTTTTTCATTTCCCCTGCATGTTGGGTTGTTAAAGGCAGAAATAGCTAATTGTTTTAGATACCCAGTGCAGATGGTGTGAAATGGTTGTTGTATAAATAGCCTCCATGCTAGCAAAGCCTCCCTCCTCTGAAATATATGGCTGTCTGAAATGGCACCCTATTCCCTATATAGTGCACTACTTTTTGACCAGGGCCCATAGCGTTCTGGTCTAAAATAGTACACTATGTAGGAAATAGGGTGTGATTACAGAAGCAGACCATGTTCTCTAAGTCCCCCCGTTCCCCCGTTGGACCTGCTTAGACCACCAAACGCTTTACTCCACTCTCTGAACCAAACAACCAGTGTGACAGCCAGTGGTATACATCCCTGTACCATTATCTGACGTACCTACAAGACAGTGCTAAATACTGTAAAGAGATTAACTCCTAGGCTACTCTAGACTACAACAATAGTCACAAATGCATGCGTTTTCTAGCAAGTATTCTTCAACAAATCATTACGCTAGATAGCAGTCCTAACCATAGCTCGTTGGTCCAGGTCTTTCTTGAAAAATGTAGTTTTATCTCAATGAGACTAACCTGGTAAAATAAAGGTAAAATGACGGTTATTTCAAACTTACATTCACAAGCAATTTAATGACATCAATACTCTTACATACTGTAATGTAATACATAGTTCATTGACTGTATGTTACCACTTTGTCAAATAGTGAGAGACACAGATTTGTGTTTCTAGTCAAGTCAGATTAGGATCTCTCCTTTTCCCTGTAAGAACCTTCCCGTCAGTGATGTTTGGGGTTCTGCTAAAAGACTGTGTTATATTTTAGTTCCAGGGGCCAATTATAGATGACAGAAGCAGTAGGCTCTCAGGAAGTGCAACCCTGAAAGCCCTTTTAAAGCAGTGTCATAGCATAACTTGGAAGTTATTGAGGTCCCCTCGCCCCTCACACACACGCTAATACATACACTTTCATAAACACACACACACTCAGACCCCCCCCCCCCCCCACACACACACACACACACACACACACTCACTCTACCTCAGCCCCTCCCTCCCGTAGCATGCATATTTTATAGACAACCTTTCACTCTGATCTCATCTCTTAACCCCATGGGTTACTCTGGGTAAAAGTCACATTGACTAGGCAAACATTTTTTTCACAGCTGCCAAGAACACAGCAGGATCCGCCATAAGCTCCCATCGATGTTAATCCTGCCATTTATACACTGTCATAAAGGAGGTATTGGACCATCGCTGGGTGTGAAATGTCACACCAGCAGAGGGTTGATATTCTCACTGACTTCTGAAATTGAATATTGACCTTGAGATGTCAATCAACATGGGAAAATGGGGAAAGATTGAAAGAAAGAGAGTGTTATAGCGCAGCTATGAAACTAGCTATGAAACTAGTTGGAAAATACCTGATCGATTAGATTTTCAAGGGAGTTTTAGAACTGGAGGGAGGGGAGTTTTGTAATTTATTAATTTTTTTTATCATCCCTTGACCTCCCAATCCAGATATTGGATGCTTTTCTCTCTTGAACAATAAGAGAGGGATGGGACAAATATGTATGAAATAAAGGAGACAAGTGAGATCTGAGGACACACACACTACACACACACTACACACACTACACACACTACACACTACACACAGAAAAGGGCTGTCGCAGGCTAAGAGAAGCTACAGACTACAGCCTACTACAGTGGAGATGACTGAAACAGGTGTGCTTCACCTGGAGTAGGAATGGAGGGATGTAAGCTGCTGATGCTTGACAAGCTGCAACATACTCTGCTGACAGAAACTTCGCCTTCCCTTCTTTTCCAACTCCACTCTTCCTCTCTGTTAAACTACGGTATTGTTGAATACTCTATTCTGATTGGCTAGAAGGCCATTCTAGAGTGTGCATTAGCTTCAGATATATGGGCAGTTGGAAAAGACATTGGACACCTCTTAAGAATTTCCAACAATAAGAGCCTTAATACTGTTCTAAATCACTGCAACAAGTGGACGTCATACTTGCTGCAGTGACGAAACTAAACCATCAACCACACAAACTGAAATTGGATACATTGAAAACATTGGAAAAGCATAGCTATCTAAACGCAGGAAAAACATAGATATCTAGCAAGCAAGCATTTCGTTTCCCTGTAAGATGGTGTTGTTTTGACATACATTTTGCCATTTTAGTCATTTAGCAGACATTCTTATCCAGAGAAATTAGGGTTAAGTTCCTTGCACAAAGGCACATCAACAGACTTTTCCCCTAGTTGACTCTGGGATTCAAACAAGAGACGTTTCGGTTACTGGCCAAACACTCTTAACCGCTAGGCTACCTGCTGCCCCTGTGTAGAACAGAGGCCTCAGGCTGCCATTGTGAGTCACAGAGGACGAGGATGCTACAGTATCTTTGTATCTAAAGAGCTATCGATTGCAGCGCAAACTCAAACTGACAAAATATGTTTGTTGTTTGTGAGGGAACGTTCATGGATCTTCAACATTTAAAAAAAACTTGTGATTAAACTACTACTAGTCACTCAAAATAACCAGGCTACTATTACTACTAATTATAAACATATAAGCCGACAGATGCTTTTTCATAAGTACTACTTTACAACTGCCACGTGTTTGACAACCGACATTTCTTGTCTACCTCAGCTGTGAGCAGAGGACATGATCCCCTAGAGGCCAACTCTAACTCTAACTCTCCAGGGTTTTCAGGTGTTCCACAAAGAAACTATAGAGGCACAGAAATTACCCTCGATGATGTCATCCTCTTTCTCTAATGAGTTATGATGTTCCAGCTGGAACCCTGGGGAGAGGGGTTGCCAGGGGAAAGGGGTTGCCAAGGACATGTATGGGACATATGAGGGCCAAAGTCCCGCTGGGAACCCTGTTTCTGGGCTTTGGAAACTCACAAACACTCCCACAGGCACTGAGAGACAACTGTTATGCAAAGCTCTAAGGACTAAGTGTACTTTTAAGTTTTCTCACTTTTCTTTTAAATCAAGCACCTAATAATGGTATATCTGATATTAAATGATGTGTCTATCTAGGTGTTACTACTGATGCACATCTGGAATGAACATTTCCCTGCAAAGGCTCTTGATAAGGTTACTTATCATGTAGTAAAGTGCTTTGAGAGCACTAGTTGACGTAAAGCAATGCAGAGGATTAATTATAAGCATAATAGGCTCTAGCCTGTTATTTTAGTTATTGACAGCATCTGTAACGACTTTCCTCTTCTTCTGACGAGGAGTAAGAGATATCGGACCAATGTGCAGCGTGGTAAGTGTCCATTTTAATACATAAAACTACAAACACTAGTTTGAACACTACAAAAATAACAAAGTGAATGAACAAACGAAAATTGAAACAGTCCTGTATGGTACAGACACAGACACAGGAAACAACCACCCACAAAACACAAAGGAAAACAGGCTACCTAAATATGGCTCCCAATCAGAGACAACGACTGACACCTGCATCTGATTGAGAACCATACTAGGCCAAACACATAGAAATAGAACAGAACAAAACATAGAAAAACAACATAGAATGCCCACCCCAACTCACCCTCTGACCAAACTAAAATGAAGACATAAAAAAGGAACTAAGGTCAGAACGTGACAGTACCCCCCCCCCCAAAGGTGCGGACTCCGGCCGCAAAACCTGAACCTATAAGGTAGGGTCTGGGTGGGCATTTACCGCGGTGGCGGCTCTGGAGCGGGACGAGGACCACACTCCACCATAGTCTCGGCCCACTTCTATGACACCTTAGGAGCGGCGACCCTCGCCACCGACCCCGGATTGGAGACCCTAGTAGAGGGCGCCTCTGTACTGACGGGCGCCTCTGGACTGGAGGGAGACTCTGGCAGATCCGGACTGGAGGGAGACTCTGGCAGATCCGGACTAGCGGGCGGCTCAGGCGGCTCCTGACTGACGGGCGGCTCAGGCGGCTCCTGACTGACTGGTAGCTCAGGCGGCTCCTGACTGACGGGCGGCTCAGGCGGCTCCTGACTGACGGTCGGCTCGGGCGGCTCCTGACTGACGTGCGGCTCGGCGGCTCCTGACTGACGTGCGGCTCGGGCGGCTCCTGACTGACGGGCGGCTCAGGACAGACGGGCGGCTCAGGACAGACGGGCGGCTCAGGCGGCTCAGGACAGACGGGCGGCTCAGGCGGTTTAGGACAGACGGGCGGCTCAGGCCAGACGTGCGGCACAGGACAGACGGGCGGCTCAGGAAAGACGGGCGGCTCAGGCAGCTCAGGACAGACGGGCGGCTCAGGCGGCTCAGGACAGACGGGCAGCTCAGGCGGCTCAAGACAGACAGGCGGCTCTGGCGGCACAGGACAGACGGGCGGCTCTGGCGGCTCAGGACAGACGGGTGGCTCTGGAGGGTCCGGACTGGAGGAACACACATGAGACTTGGTTCTTAGAACAGGCACTGTACTCACCAGGCTGGAGAGATCTACTGGAGGCCTGGTCCTTGGAGGAGGCACAGGATAGACTGGTCCGTGGAGGCGCACTGGAGGTCTCGAACTAAGGGCCTTAACAACCCGTCCTGGCTGGATGTTGATTTTAGCCCGGCACTTGCGGGGCGCAGGCACAGGACGCACTGAGCTGTGCAGACCCACGGGAGACACAGTGCGTAGGGCTGGTGCCATATAACACGGACCGAGGAGACGCACTGGAGACCAGATGCGCTGAGCCGGCTTCATTACTCCTGGCTCGATGCCCACTCTAGCCCAGCCGATACGAGGAGCTGCAATGTAGCGCACCAGGCTACTTATGCACACTGGGGACACCGTGCGCTTCACCGCGTAACACGATGCCTGCCCGGTCACTCTCTCTCCACGGTAAGCATGGGGAGTTGACCTGACTTAGCCACACTCCCCGTGTGCCCCCCCCCCCCCAAGACATTTTTGGGGCTGCCTCTCGTCCCAGCCGCGCTGCCGTGCTGCCTCCTCATACCACCGCCGCTCAGCTTTCGCTGCCTCCAGCTCTGCCTTGGGACGGCGATATTCCCCAGCCTGTGCCCAGGGTCCTTCTCCGTCCAGAATCTCCTCCCATGTCCATGAGTCCAGAGATTTCTGCTGCTGCCCGATACCACGCTGCTTGGTCCTTTTTTGGTGGGTGGTTCTGTAACGACTTTCCTCTTCTTCTGACAAGGAGTACGAGATATCGGACCAATGTGCAGCGTGATAAGTGTCCATTTTAATATATAAAACTGAACACTACAAAAATACAAAATAACAAAGTGACGAAAATTTAAACAGTCCCGTATGGTACAGACACAGGAAACAACCACCCACAAAACACAAAGGAAAACAGGTTACCTAAATATGTTTCCCAATCAGAGACAACGACTGACACCTACCTCTGATTGAGAACCATACTAGGCCAAACACATAGAAATAGAACAACAGAACAAAACATAGAAAAACAACATAGAATGCCCACCCCAATTCACGCTCTGACCAAACTAAAATAAAGACATAAAAAAGCAACTAAGGTCAGAACATGACAGCATCTGAATAATAACATCTTGGATACACTCCAAAGTGCATATTTTTCTGACAAAACCCCATCAACTCAATAGTCCCTCTGGAGAGCAGAGGTTAGAGGGGGCATCTCTCTCTCTTTCTTTCGCTCTCTCTTTCCCTTTCGCCCTCCCTCTCTCTCTCTCTCTCTCCTTCCCTCTATATCTATCTCTCCCCTTCTCTCTCCCTAGCCCCCTTTCTCTTTCTCTCTCTCTCTCTCTCTCGCTCTATTGCTCTCTCTTTCTTTCTCACTCCCTCCCTCTCCATCCCTCTTTCACTCTCTCTCCCTCTTTCTCTGTATATTCCATTAAAATAAGTCAAACAGAGGCCTCAAGGACAGTTGGCGAGTGAGGGAGATATTAAACGTATTTTCTTCTACGATTAATATCACATTGTGTGGCAGGGAGAGGACCGAAGAGGAACAGCAAGGAAAGGGCTGTGGGGTGAAACACACATACACACACACTGTGGGGTGAAACACACACACACACACATATTGTGGGGTGAAACTGCCCTCTTGTCTCTAACATGACACTGTCCTCACAGCCAGCCAAGGGTCACTTTGTGTGTGTGTGTGTGTGCGATAATTTGTTTTTGCAAACATTGACCAAATAAAGCGAACTTCACTAAATCAGCCCTTCTCACATCTGTCTCTAGGTGACCTACAAAGAAGTCATCTGTCCACCAGAGAGGAACATAAATATACATTTTTTTGCTCGATGTGCGAACTCATTAATTCACTCAGTAACGGCCATCAAGCCTCTTCAAGGACGTCCTTGTCAACGAAAGATGATAAGTCCACAGCAGCAAGAACTGTATCATTAATCATTATGTCACTTATACTTTGAATTAATAAATCATTCATTAATTATTAATACTAGAGGCATGCGATCATAGTAAATATTCTTCCTGTGGTGTCACACTAACAAAGAATAGAAGTAGAATTTGTGTGTTGCATTCTTGCAACTTAGCTGCTTTCAGTGTTATGAACATGCTTTTCAGTTTTGGCAACAGTGCCTTTGAAATCCATCCTGATCTATTGTTCTGTTTAGATTGAAAGGAAAAGGATGAACTAGAGCACACCAAGGATCTTGGCTTGACATCTCAATCCTACAACCTTTGACATTTCCTCCAAGGCTCTACTCCTACTCAAAGCCCCACTCTCATTCCCACACTCCATCTCTCCCCTGCCCTTCACACTCCTTCCTCTTCTTATATCACATCTCTCTCTCTCCCCCTCTCCATTCTCTCTCTCTATCTCTCTCTCTCTCTATCAGTTTGTGGCATGTCTTCCCCCTCCCTCCAAAGGTTCTCGCCATCATATCTCTCTTTCCCTCTTTCCATCCTCCCTCTATCCCCACCCCTCTCAGGCTGTTGTCTATCCCTCTCTGCCCTTCTCCTCCCTCGCTTCCGTGTGTTCTCATTACATGTCATTCTCCTGGCTCCACCACAGGCCAACCACAGCCAACCCTGAGACAGGGCCATATTATTCACAACGTTACAACTGAAAACACTGGAAACACAGTTATTAGCATGTACCGACTATAGTGACCGACGGACTCCCAACAACCTCATCTCCTCAGCCAGAGCAGGGGAAAATGTTCATTTGACTCAAATCATCATCGTGCTGCTCGAGGCGCAAGAAAGCAATGCCTTTATATCCTGGCCAAAGACAACTATCAATTATGAATTCATATAAGTTGCCAAACAAAACACATTTGTTTGAATAGTGAAGTCTGAGCATCTGGTCCTATTCTGTGTAACTGACAGGTAATAAAAATAGAAATACACTTTGCAGCAATGTTTGCAGATATTTTGATTGTGAGAAAAGACGTGTATGAAAATGTGTGGTCACACCAATTAATTAGATTTTGGGGCCAAACTTTTGTTAGCGGCTCCAGACTAATTACTGTTCCATGTATGCATGTGTTAATTGAAAGTATAATTACAAAGTGTATTAATAAGGAAATGTCACGACAACTCCCGATGCCTCTCCTTGTTCGGGCGGTGCTCGGCGATCGACATCACCGGTCTTCTAGCCGTCTGTAATGGCTGTCGTCGGTGGAAGAAGGTGAGGACCAAGGTGCAGCGTGATAAGTGTTCATGATATTTAATAATAAACAAAACTGAACACTGAAATGCAAAACAACAAAGAAACAACCGAAACAGTTCGATCTGGTGTAGACACACAAAGACGGAAAACAACCACCCACAAAACCCAACAGAAAACAGGCTACCTAAATATGGTTCCCAATCAGAGACAACGATTGACAGCTGCCTCTGATTGACAACCATATCAGGCCAAACACAGAAATAGAAAATCATAGAAAAACTAGCATAGACAACCCACCCAACTCACCTCTGACCATACTAAAACAAAAGACAAAAAAAAGGAACTAAGGTCAGAACGTGACACCATCATTGATCTATGTTTCATTTTCCATTGCTTTGTCTGGTCTTCTTGCACACCTGGTTCCAATCCCATTCATTAATTGTTGTGTATTTAACCCTTTGTTTCCCCTCATGTCCTTGTCAGAGATTGTTTATTGTTATGTTCATGTTTTATGGATTGGTGTGCGACGGGTTTTTGATACTACATTTATACCAAGTTTAATTCTCCTGTGCTTGACTTTCCTGCAACCTACATACACGATGTGACAGAATCTCTGACCAAAATATGAAGTCAGCAGGAGAAAATACCCCGGACCTGGAGGTGGAGGAGCGCGTCCAGGAGCATACGGAGAAGATTTACCATCTGAGCGTCGCCATGGATCGCCTTGCCCAGAATATGGACCGCTGGGAGAGACAGGGAGTTCTTCCAGTGCCTCCACCAGCACAACCGGGGTCTATCCTGGGCGCCCCTTTACCACCTGAACTCAGTGGGATCCGTTTACCCATGCCACAGGGTTACAAAGGAAGTGCTGCCAACTGCCAGGGTTTCCTCCTCCAATTAAACATTTATCTGGCCACGGTCCAACCAGCTCCATCGGACCATGATAAGGTTTTTGCCCTCGTCTCGTGCCTCCCTGGGAAAGCACTGGAGTGGGCCAGCGCCGTGTGTGGAGGGGAAGATGCGGCGTTGGACCCTTTTGAGGAGTTCATCCGCCAGTTCACCCACCAGTTTTCGAGCACCCACCCGAGGGCAGAGCGGCGGGTGAGCGTCTCTATCATCTGAAGCAGGAGACGAGGAGCGCGCAGGAGTTTGCTCTGGAGTTTAGGACCCTGGCTGCCGGCGCGGGATGGAACAACAGGGCCCTGATCGACCATTACCACTGCAGTCTACGCGAAGACGTCCGTCAGGAGCTGGCCTGCAGAGACACCACCCTCACCTTCGACCAGCTGGTGGACCTGTCCATCCGGCTGGACAACATGCTGGCTACTCGCGGACGTCCAGATCGGGATCTAGTGGTTCCATCCTCCCGCACCCCCATGGAGCAGGGAGGGACGGTGCGCAGGGAGACCGGAGGGGGTTCCCGCTCGTGCACCATCTGTGGCCGCAGAGGGCACACTGCTGGTCGGTGCCGGGTTGGTTCCTCTGGGAATCGAGTCAGCAGGCAGGGCGCTCTTGCGTCACCCCAGGTGAGTCGGCACCATTCTCACCCAGAGCCCTCTGTCGCACATATATTTGTGTCTGTCACTTTTCTTGATTTTTCCCCCTCGTTCCCAGCATAAGGCGCTAGTAGATTCAGGCGCGGCTGAGAATTTCATTGATAAAGTGTTAGCTCATAGTTTAAGGATTCCTATTGTTCCCGTGATGTACCTTTCCCCGTTCACGCCTTAGATAGTCGACCATTAGGGTCAGGGCTTATCAGGGAGACCACCGCTCCTTTGAGTATGGTGACATGGGGGGGGGTCACACGGAAAAGATTAGTATTTTCCTTATTCACTCTCCTGCGTATCCAGTGGTGCTAGGCCTACCCTGGTTAGCTTATCATAACTTATCATAGCTTACCACAGAGGGCTCTCACGGGGTGGTCGCAAGAGTGCTTAGGTAGGTTTTTAGGGGTTTCCGTTGGTGCTACTACGGTGGAAAGTCCAGACCAGGTCTCCACCGTGCGCATCCCCCCCAGAATATTCCGATTTGGCTCTCGCTTTCTGTAAAAAGAAGGCGACTCAATTACCACCCCATCGACGGGGGGATTGTGCGATAGATATCCTGGTAGACGCTGCACTTCCCAGGAGTCACGTGTATCCCCTATCGCAAGCGGAGACGGTGGCTATGGAGACATATGTCTCCGAATCCCTGCATCAGGGGTACATTCGGTCCTCCACTTCACCGGTCTCCTCGAGTTTCTTTTTTGTGAAGAAGAAGGATAGAGGTCTGCTCCCGTACATTGATTATCGAGGTCTAAATCAAATCACGGTGAGGTACAGTTACCTGCTACCTCTTATCGCCACGGCGATTGAGTCAATGCACGGGTTGCGCTTCTTCACTAAACTGGATCTCAGGAGTGCGTACAACCTGGTGCATATCCGAGAGGGAGACGAGTGGAAGACGGCATTTAGTACCAACTCAGGGCGTTATGAGTACCTCCTCATGCCGTACAGGTTGATGAATGCTCCATCAGTCTTCCAATCCTTTGTAGATGAGATTTTCAGGGACCTGCACGGGCAGGGTGTAGTGGTGTATATCGATGACATTCTGATATACGCCGCTACACGCACCAGCATGTGTCCCTGGTGCGCAAGGTGCTTGGTCGCCTGTTGGAGCATGACCTATATGTCAAGGCTGAGAAATGCTTGTTCTTTCAACAGTCCGTCTCCTTCCTAGGGCATCGCATTTCCACGTCAGGAGTGGAGATGGAGAGTGACCGCATTGCAGCCGTGCGTAATTGGCCGACTCCCACCATAGCGAAGGAGGTGCAGCGATTCTTAGTAGTTTGCCAACTACTACCGGA
Source organism: Salvelinus fontinalis (assembly GCF_029448725.1). Taxonomy (NCBI): domain Eukaryota; kingdom Metazoa; phylum Chordata; class Actinopteri; order Salmoniformes; family Salmonidae; genus Salvelinus; species Salvelinus fontinalis. The sequence goes on from NC_074685.1 coordinate 9,944,637, forward strand.
GGTTTACCCGGGGTGTTGGTCAGGTGGCTCCTCCCATTACCTCACTGCTGAAGGGGGGCCCGGTGCGCTTGCAGTGGTCAGCTGGAGCGGACGGAGCTTTTAGGCACTTGAAGGCTCTGTTTACCTCGGCTCCTGTGTTGGTGTTACGCCCCTGAAAATGAGAGAAATAATCACGAGCGTGTAACGGCTTTCTTCCAGGGGTGAAGGAGAGGACCAAAGTGCAGCGCGGCTAGTGTTCAACATGTTTAATTAAAGAACAAGTGAAACACTACAAACAACATACAAAATAACAAATGTGAAAAAACCGAGACAGACCTATCTGGTGCAGACAAAACACAGAGACAGGAAACAACCACCCACAATCCCCAACACAAAACAAGCCACCTTTATATGATTCTCAATCAGAGACAACGATTGACAGCTGTCTCTGATTGAGAACCATATTAGGCTGAACACAGAAACAGATGAACTAGACACACAACATAGAATTCCCACCCAGCTCACGCCCTGACCAACACCAAACAAGCAAAACACATAAGAACTCTGGTCAGGACGTTACAGTACCCCCCCCCCCCCCCCTGAGGTGCGGACTCCGAACGCACCCCTAAAACTCAAGGGGAGGGTCTGGGTGGGCCTCTGTCCACGGTGGCGGCTCCGGCGGTGGACGAGGACACCACTCCACCACTGTCTTTGTCCCCCTCCTTAGCGTCCTTTGAGTGGCGAACCTCGCCCACAACCTTGGCTTTAGAATCCTCCCCAAGGCCCCCACATGATTTAGGAGGTAGCTCAGGACAGAGAGGTAGCTCAGGACAGAGAGGTAGCTCAGGACAGAGAGGTAGCTCAGGACAGAGAGGTAGCTCAGGACAGAGAGGCAGCTCAGGACGAATGGCAGCTCCGGACTGAATGGCAGCTCCGGACTGAATGGCAGCTCCGGACTGAATGGCAGCTCCGGACTGAGTGGCACCTCCGGACTGAGTGGCAGCTCATGACTGTAGGGCAGCTCATGACTGGAGGGCAGCTCATGACTGGAGGGCAGCTCATGACTGGAGGGCAGCTCATGACTGGAGGGCAGCTCATGACTGGAGGGCAGCTCATGACTGAAAGGCAGCTCATGACTGTAGGGCAGCTCATGACTGTAGGGCAGCTCATGACTGGAGGGCAGCTCATGACTGGAGGGCAGCTCATGACTGGAGGGCAGCTCATGACTGTAGGGCAGCTCATGACTGGAAGGCAGCTCATGACTGGAAGGCAGCTCATGACTGGAGTGCAGCTCATGACTGGAAGGCAGCTCATGACCGGAAGGCAGCTCTGGCAGCTCCTGACTGGCTGGCGGCTCTGGCAGCTCCTGACTGGCTGGCGGCTCTGGCAGCTCCTGACTGGCTGGCGGCTCTGGCAGCTCCTGACAGGCTGGCGGCTCTGGCAGCTCCTGACTGGCTGGCGGCTCTGGCAGCTCCTGATTGGCTGGCGGCTCTGGCAGCTCCTGACTGGCCGGCGGCTCTGGCAGCTCCTGACTGACGGACGGCTCTAGCGGCTCCTGACTGGCGGACGGCTCTAATGGCTCGGGACAGACGGGCGGCTCTGAAGGTTCGTGGCAGACGGATTGCTCAGACGGCGCTGGGCAGACGGATGGCTCAGACGGCGCTGGGCAGACGGATGGCTCAGATGGTGCTGGGCAGACGGATGGCTCAGATGACGCTGGGCAGACGGATGGCTCAGACGGCGCTGGGCAGACGGATGGCTCAGACGGCTCTGGGCAGACGGATGGCTCAGACGGCGCTGGGCAGACGGATGGCTCAGATGGCGCTGGGCAGGCAAGCATTGCAGGCGGCGTTGAGCAGACGAGCAGTGCAGGCGGCGTTGGACAGACGACCGACTCTGACCTGCTGATGCGCACAGTAGGCCTGGTGCGTGGTGCCGGAACTGGTGGTACCGGACTGGAGACACGCACCTTAAGGCTAGTGCGGGGAACAGGAACAGGGCACACTGGACTCTCGAGGCGCACTATAGGCCTGGTGCGTGGTACCGGAACTGGTGGTACCGGGCTGAGGGCACGCACCTCAGGGCGAGTGCGGAGAGAAGGAACAGTGCGTACAGGGCTCTGGAGACGCACTGGAAGCCTGGTGCGTGGTGTAGGCACTGGTGGTACTGGGCTGGGGCCACGCACCATAAGGCGAGTGCGGGGTGCTGGAACTGGAGGAAATGGGCTGGGGCGGGAAGGTGGCGCCGGATATACCAGACCGTGCAGGCGTACTGGCTCGCTTGAGCACTGAGCCTGCCCAACCTTACCTGGTTGAATGGTCCCCGTAGCCCTGCCAGTGCGGCGAGGTGGAATAGCCCGCACTGGGCTATGCTGGCGAACCGGGGACACCATTTGTAAGGCTGGTGCCATGTACACCGGCCCGAGGAGACGCACTGGAGGCCAGATATGTTGAGCCGGCTTCATGGCACTTGGCTCAATGCTCACTCTAGCCCGGCTAGTGCGGGGAGGTGGAATAACCCGCACCGGGCTAAGCACACGTACAGGAGACTCCGTGCGCTCTTCCGCACAACACGGTGTCTGCCCGTACTCTCGCTCTCCACGGTAAGCCCGGGAAGTTGGCGCAGGTCTCCTGGCTGACTTCGCCACACTCCCATTTAGCCCCCCCAATAAATTTTTGGGTGAGCCTCTCGGGCTTCCAGCCGCTCTGCCTTGCTAGCGCCTCATAATGCCGCCTCTCCGCTTTAGATGCCTCCAGCTCCGCTTTGGGGCGGCGACAGTCCTCTGGCTCTGCCCAGGGTCCTTCTCCGTCCAGAATCTCCTCCCATGTCCATTCCTCCTTGTACCACTGCTGCTGTTGCTGCTGCCCGTCTCCACGCTGCTTGGTCCGGGTTTGGTGGGTGGTCCTTCATATGATTCTCAATCAGGGACAACGATTGACAGCTGTCTCTGATTGAGAACCATATTAGGCTGAACACAGAAACAGACGAACTAGACACACAACATAGAATTCCAACCCAGCTCACGTCCTGACCAACACTAAACAAGCAAAACACATAAGAACTCTGGTCAGGACGTTACAGAGGGTGATACAGTATTGTTTCCTCAATGAGAACTTTTAGTGCAATCATTTTACAAAAGTAACACATTTTACAGAACAACAGATCTACAGGAAATAGATAGTTTTGTAGGGTACAAGGCTTATTCAAGTCACAACAGTATACACTGTAATTCACTGAAACAGATAGTAATTTCAATATAACTGTCAAGCACAAAGCTTTAACTCAGTAAACCATAAATCAATTTATCAACAGGCAAAAAAGTGTTTGAAAAACCATTATACAAATAACACCGCAAAATATCTTATTAACAACGGACATGTTCATTCACAATCGACATAAAATGGCAGCTACTCTCAGTACGAAGCTATTCTTCGCTGCAACCGAGCAGGGCTCATATTACTCTCTGAAACTTAACTCTAACTTCCTCAAGATGTTACTAAGACACACCTTAAACACTCTTGACATGTTAGCGAGTTATTACATTTAAATTACTCTTTTTTACCATCAATAAGTACCTGAAAAAGGGGAGAAATAATCACGAGAGTGATACGGTATTGTTTCCTCAATGAGAACTTTTAGTGCAATAAGGAAAGACCGCGATTTCCCCGGGAACTTGGGTGGAGACCAGAGCAATCGATCTCAGGCTCATAGATTAACTTCTACTTCATCACAATCCCGGATCCGGGAGCACCCCCATCAGTAAAAAAGCTGACTAGCATAGCCTAGCATAGTGTCACAAGTAAATACTAGCATCTAAATATCATTAAATCACAAGTCCAAGACACCAGATGAAAGATACACATCTTGTGAATCCAGCCATCATTTCTGATTTTTAAAATGTTTTACAGGGAAGACACAATATGTAAATCTATTAGCTAACCACGATAGCAAAAGACACAACTTTTTTTTACACCATTTTTTTCCTGCATAGGTAGCTATCACAATTTCGACCAAATAAAGATATAAATAGCCACTAACCAAGAAACAACTTAATCAGATGACAGTCTGATAACATATTTATTGTATAGCATATGTTTTTTTAGAAAAATGTGCATATTTCAGGTATAAATCATAGTTTACCATTGCAGCCACCATCACAACTCACCAAAGCAACTAGAATAACTACAGAGACCATCGTGTATTACCTAAATACTCATCATAAAACATTTCTGAAAAATACACAGCGTACACCAAATGAAAGACAAAGATCTTGTGAATCCAGCCAATATTTCAGATTTTTTAAGTATTTTACAGCGAAAACACAATATAGCATTATATTAGCTTACTACAATAGCCAACCACACAACAGCATTGATTCAGGCCAACAATAGCGATAACGAATAAACCAGCAAAAGATATTAATTTTTTCACTAACCTTCTCAAACTTCTTCAGATGACAGTCCTATAACATCATATTACACAATAGATATAGAGTTTGTTCGAAAATGTGCATATTTAGCGGCACAAATCGGGGTTATACAATGAGAAAAGTAGCCAAGCTGCCAACAATATGTCGGGAGAAATCTTGGGAGAGGCACCTAATCTAATCAGTAACTAATCCTAAACTTGACTAAAAAATACAGGTTGGACAGCAAATGAAAGATACATTAGTTCTTAATGCAATCGCTGTGCTAGATCTTTAAAATTAACGTTACTACGACATACAGCGTGCGTTAAAGCGAGACCGCACCGAGATTAATGGCGGAATATGAGTTTAACATTTTTCAACAGAACAACGAATTAACATCATAAATAGTTCTTACTATTTGATGAGCTTCCATCAGAATCTTGGGCAAGTTGTCCTTTTTCCAAAAGAATCGTTGCTCGGTTGTAGATTGTCGTCTTCAACGTTCGAATTAGCAGTAAACATTAGCCATGTGGCAAAGACGTGTCCAACTCACTAAAACGCAGCACTAATAAATATCCGAAAATCGCAATATACTGATATAAACTGATATAACTCGGTTTAAAATAACAACATTATGATGTCTTTAACACCTATATTGAATAAAAACAGAGCCGGATATATCTAAGGGCTATAACGGGAGCTTTCTAGAACGACATCCAGAGGTCCTTTTTGCGTCATGGCGAAGAGAAGAAAGGACGGACCCCACGTTGCCAGCCCATTTATAAGCTCTCAGATCTGCCTAGCAACACCATTTCAATTCTCACTATTCACTGACATCCAGGGGAAGGCGTATGCAGTGCATCTCAACCAATAGAAGACAGGCAAATTAATAAACGGATCTCAGAACAGCCTGCAGATTTCAGCATTCTCACATCCTCATAGGAAAATTGCTCTGTCTCCAGTTCTGTTTTACTCACAGATATAATTCAAACGGTTTTAGAAACTAGAGAGTGTTTTCTATTCAATAGTAATAATAATATGCATATTGTACGAGCAAGAATTGAGTACGAGGCAGTTTAATTTGGGAACTAAATTATTACAAAGTGCCAACAGCACCCCCATTGAGAAAAGGTTTTAAGAGCATTTAGTAGATCACAGATTAACACTTTTACCCTTCCATTAGGTACCACAAAATAAAGTAATCAATTTAACGTTTACACATTCCTCTCACAATTCGTACCCTTTGTACGCTTGACGGAGTTTAACTTTTTAACACAATTATATGAATGTTATCAATCTCTATCAACTAATACTGAATGCATGATCTTCTTAACCTTAGATGTTTTAAGATCCTCACATACTATGAACTTACTAATACTTTTTAATGTATAACAGGCTATGAGTATTTCCTTTAACCTGTCACATTGGCGCATCCTGATCCCTCTTTGGTCTTCATAGTGGAGGTGGACGCCTCCGGTGCTGGGATAGGAGCTGTGCACTTTCAACGCTCGGGTACGCCACCGAAACTCCGCCCCAGTGCCTTCTTCTCTAAGAAGCTCAGCCCGGCGGAGCCAAACTATGATGTGGGGGACCGGGAGCTGTTGGCTGTCGTTAAAGCTTTGAAGGTGTGGAGACATTGGCTTGAGGGGGCTAAACACCCCTTTCTCATCTGGACTGACCATCGCAATCTGGAGTACATCCGGGCAGCGAGGAGAATGAATCCTCGTCAGGGAAGGTGGGCCATGTTTTTCACCCGTTTTGTGTTTACCCTCTCTTACAGACCAGGCTCCCAGAACGTCAAGGCAGATGCACTGTCCCGGCTGTATGACACAGAGCAGCGATCCATGGATCCCACTCCCATACTCCCAGCCTCTTGCTTGGTGGCGCCGGTAGTGTGGGAGCTGGACGCGTACATTGAGCGAGTGTCACGTGCAGAGCCCGCTCCCCCTCAGTGTCCAGCTGGGCGTCTGTACTTCCAGTCTGCTGTCCGCCATCGGCTGATCTATTGGGCCCACACGTCACCCTCCTCTGGTCATCCTGGTATCGGTCGAACGCTCTGTCTTAGTGGGAGGTACTGGTGGCCCACTTTAGAAAGAGACATAAGGGTTTATGTTTCCTCCTGCTCAGTGTGCGCCCAGTGCAAGGCTCCGAGACACGTGCCCAGAGGTAAGTTACAACCCTTACCCGTTCCACAACGGCCGTGGTCCCACCTGTCGGTGGATTTTATAACCGATCTTCCACCTTCACAGGGTAACACCACGATCCTGGTCGTTGTGGATCATTTTTCTAAGTTCTGTCGTCTCCTCCCTTTGCCCGGTCTACCTACGGCCCTACAAACTGCAGAGGCCCTGTTTACACACGTCTTCCGGCACTACGGGATGCCTGAGGATATAGTGTCTGATCGGGGTCCCCAATTTAGATCAAGGGTCTGGAAGGCGTTCATGGAAGGTCTGGGGGTCTCGGTCAGCCTTATCTCAGGTTTTCACCCCGAGAGTAACGGGCAGGTAGAGAGAGAACCAGGATGTGGGTAGGTTTCTGAGGTCTTATTGCCAGGACCGGCCGGGAGAGTGGGTGGCATTCGTGCCCTGGGCAGAGATGGCCCAGAACTCGCTCCGCCACTCCTCCACTAACCTTTCTCCATTTCAGTGTGTATTGGGGTATCAGTTCAGGCTCCATGGCATCAGAGTCAGGCAGAGGCTCCTGCGGTGGACGACTGGTTCCAGCATGTGGAGGAAACATGGGACACCGCTCACGTCCACCTTCAGCATGCTGTTCTGAGCCAGAAAGTTGGTTCAGACCGTCACCACAGTGAGGCCCCGGTGTTCGCACTGGGGGACAGGGTCTGGCTCTCGACCCAAAACCTGCCCCTCCAACTGCCCTGCCTGAAGCTGGGTCCGCGGTTTGTGGGGCCATTTAAAGACCTGAGGAGATTTAACGAGGTATGTTATAGGTTACAGCTTCCCCCCAATTACCGTATTAACCCCTCGTTCCATATGTCTCTCCTCAGGCCGGTGGTGGCTGGCCCGCTCCAGGAGGCTAAGGTGCGGGAGGTTCCTCCGCTCCCTCTGGATATTGAGGGAGTCCCGGCATACTCCGTTCGATCCATCCCTGATTCGAGACGTCGGGCGAGGGGCCTTCATTACCTCGTGGACTGGGAGGGGTACGGTCCGGAGGAGAGATGCTGGGTTCCGGTGGAGGACGTGTTAGATCCTTCCCTGCTACGAGAGTTCCACCGTCTCCATCTGGATCACCCTGCGCCTTGTCCTCCGGAGGGGGGGGGGGGGGGGTGGAGACTGTCACGACTTCTCGATGCCGTCGAACTTTTCACATTTTACACAACACACATTACCTGTCATTGTTGATGAAGCCATCTGTGTCTTCAGGGCAGTAACTTGGGTCACTATCAGAGGCCTCATGATGGTGTGTCCTTTTCATAGGAGTCGAGGGAGAATGTGTCAACAGCGGAGGAGGTGTCACAAGGGTACCTGTGTCGCATGACACACCTTTATTCTGAGGTCTTGCCTGACAAGCTGTGAAAATAGCAAGTGAACTGTGAATTAAATAATTTTTGTAGGTCGCTAAACATGTTATGATACCCACCTTTGCTCCTACTGGTAGGTCCCGGCATCCATTCATAACCAGGTGATCAGTCTGGCACCCAACTGCACACTTTATCGAACAGAACAACAGGGTCAACGATTGTCATCTTCCCGTTAGGAATCAAATGTTATGCTTTAGAGATGTAAACTGACTGGCTCCAGATTGGATTAGATTCAGGTCGGTGACACAGTTCCACTATGCAACTGGACCCGTACAAATCAGATGGGCTAGACAATCTGGACCCTCTCTTTCTAAAATTAACCGCCACCATTGTTGCAACGCCTATTACTAGTCTGTTCAATCTCTCTTTCGTATCGTCCAAGATTCCCAAAGATTGGAAAGCTACCGCGGTCATCCCCCTCTTCAAAGGGGGTGACACTCTAGACCCAAACTGTTACAGACCTATATCCATCCTGCCCTGCCTTTCTAAAGTCTTCGAAAGCCAAGTTAACAAACATATCACTGACCATTTTGAATCCCACCGTGCCTTCTCTGCTGTGCAATCCCGCTTTCGACTGTCAATCCCCACATTCTTATCGGCAGATTAAACAGCCTTGGTTTCTCAAATGATTGCCTCGCCTGGTTCACCAACTACTTCTCAGATAGAGTTCAGTGTGTCAAATCGGAGGGCCTGTTGTCCGTACCTCTGGCAGTCTCTATTGGGGTGCCACAGGGTTCGATTCTCGGGCCGACTCTTTTCTCTGTATATATCAACAATGTCGCTCTTGCTGCAGGTGATTCCTTGATCCACCTCTACGCAGACGACACCATTCTGTATACATCTGGCCCTTCTTTGGACACTGTGTTAACTTCTCTGCGCACAGATCCCGGTAGCGGGATTAAATTCGACAACATACGGTGAGCGCCACATAAATAGTCATATTAAACATTCCTGAAAATACAAGTGTCTCACATGGTTCAAAAGCCTAGAATCTTGCTAATCCAACTGCGTTGTCAGATTTAAAAAAGGATTTACTGCGAAAGAATACGATGCGATTATCTGAGAACAGAGCCCCATACCAAAATACTATTTCAACCAGCACAGGCGTAACAAAATCACAGATTGCAATAAAATAAATCGTTTACCTTTGACAATTTTCCTCTGTTTGCAATCCCAAGGCTCATTGTTACACAATGAATGGTCTTTTGTTCGGTTAAATCCATTTTTATAGCCTAACACGAAACATTTTGTGAACCGCTGGTGTCGTGAATTCCGTGTCATTCAATTTTCGACTAAACATTTGATGTAAATACACAGACTAAACGTGACTTTATCCAGTCATGTTTGGTTTCATTGCAATCAACTGTTTGTTTGTAACACAACCAAACTTGATGGGTCATTTCGCGGGACGTATTGACCGAAAGAAACCGATTGGAAGACAACGAGTAATGACCTCATTGTGCACCAATTATATGACCGCTGTTTCATTGATTGACTGTATTTTAACCCAATGACCACGGATCGTCTTGAAATCTAGCTGGGTAGATAGCCAATGAGCAGAGGTAAACGGCAATATGGAATGTTTCTGTGTTGGAAGACCAACCCATGTAGTAAACTCCGGCATAAAGACGGTCTTTCGCCATTGAAGATTCATACTGGAAGGAGCCAAGCTTGTTACGCACAGCACTATTTTGGTAACGCGCATCTTCAGCTGTTTATATAACGAACATCATGGCGAATAAGTCAGGGAAAGCTAAATCTAAGACTAGAGATACGAACGTAGACAAAATTATAGAGGAAATTGATCGTGAAAGTGAAACAGATCTGCTTTTGGAAGACGACTCAATTGGCGACCATAGCTATGACTCCAAAATGGAAGCATATTTTTTGAACGGAGAGGACATTGTTTTGGACTGGTAAGTTCTTTTCATGCTAATGCCGTTGTTTGAAATGAATAATATAAAATATTATTTGTGATTGTTTTTACATTTTATTTGCAATATATAAAAATGTAATGAAATGTGTAAAGTACACATTGGCTATACAGTGTGGGTGGGGGTATGTTTGTATGTATGTGAATGACCCATAGCCTATGTTTGTGTGTGTATATACACTGCTCAAAAAAATAAAGGGAACACTTAAACAACACAATGTAACTCCAAGTCAATCACACTTCTGTGAAATCAAACTGTCCACTTAGGAAGCAACACTGATTGACAATACATTTCACATGCTGTTGTGCAAATGGAATAGACAAAAGGTGGAAATTATAGGCAATTAGCAAGACACCCCCAAAAAAGGAGTGATTCTGCAGGTGGTGACCACAGACCACTTCTCAGTTCCTATGCTTCCTGGCTGATGTTTTGGTCACTTTTGAATGCTGGCAGTGCTCTCACTCTAGTGGTAGCATGAGACGGAGTCTACAACCCACACAAGTGTCTCAAGTAGTGCAGTTCACCAGGATGGTACATCAATGCGAGCTGTGGCAAAAAGGTTTGCTGTGTCTGTCAGCGTAGTGTCCAGAGCATGGAGGCGCTACCAGGAGACAGGCCAGTACATCAGGAGACGTGGAGGAGGCCGTAGGAGGGCAACAACCCAGCAGCAGGACCGCTACCTCCGCCTTTGTGCAAGGAGGTGCACTGCCAGAGCCCTGCAAAATGACCTCCAGCAGGCCACAAATGTGCATATGTCAGCATATGGTCTCACAAGGGGTCTGAGGATCTCATCTCGGTACCTAATGGCAGTCAGGCTACCTTTGGCGAGCACATGGAGGGCTGTGCGGCCCCACAAAGAAATGCCACCCCACACCATGACTGACCCATCGCCAAACCGGTCATGCTGGAGGATGTTGCAGGCAGCAGAACGTTCTCCACGGCGTCTCCAGACTCTGTCACGTCTGTCACATTTGCTCATGTGCTCAGTGTGAACCTGCTTTCATCTGTGAAGAGCACAGGGCGCCAGTGGCGAATTTGCCAATTTTGGTGTTCTCTGGCAAAAAAAATTGTATTTTATTTCACCTTTATTTAACCAGGTAGGCAAATTGAGAACACGTTCTCATTTACAATTGCGACCTGGCCAAGATAAAGCAAAGCAGTTCGACACATACAACAACACATAGTTACACATGGAGTAAAACAAACATACAGTCAATAATACAGTGAAAAATAAGTCTATATACAATATGAGCAAGTGAGGTGAGATAAGGGAGGTGAAGGCAAACAAAATATATATATAAATAAATAAAAATGTAAAAAGGCCATGGTGGCGAAGTAAATACAATATAGCAAGTAAAAAAAAGTAAAAAAAGTAGAGATAGTAGAGATAGAAAAAATTTGAGATAGAAATAATGGGGTGCAAAGGAGCAAAATAAATAAATAAATAAATACAGTAGGTAAAGAGGTAGTTGTTTGGGCTAAATTATAGATGGGCTATGTACAGGTGCAGTAATCTATGAGCTGCTCTGACAGCTGGTGCTTAAAGCTAGTGAGGGAGATAAGTGTTTCCAGTTTCAGAGATTTTTGTAGTTCGTTCCAGTCATTGGCAGCAGAGAACTGGAAGGAGAGGCGGCCAAAGGAAGAATTGGTTTTGGGGGTGACCAGAGAGATATACCTGCTGGAGCGCGTGCTACAGGTAGGTGCTGCTATGGTGACCAGCGAGCTGAGATAAGGGGGGACTTTACCTAGCAGGGTCTTGTAGATGACCTGGAGCCAGTGGGTTTGACGACGAGTATGAAGCGAGGGCCAGCCAACGAGAGTGTACAGGTCGCAGTGGTGGGTAGTATATGGGGCTTTGGTGACAAAACGGATGGCACTGTGATAGACTGCATCCAATTTATTGAGTAGGGTTTTGGAGGCTATTTTGTAAATGACATCACCGAAGTCGAGGATTGGTAGGATGGTCAGTTTTACAAGGGCATGTTTGGCAGCATGAGTGAAGGATGCTTTGTTGCGGAATAGGAAGCCAATTCTAGATTTAACTTTGGATTGGAGATGTTTGATGTGAGTCTGGAAGGAGAGTTTACAGTCTAACCAGACACCTAGGTATTTGTAGTTGTCCACATATTCTAAGTCAGAGCCGTCCAGAGTAGTGATGTTGGACAGGCGGGAAGGTGCAGGCAGCGATCGGTTGAAGAGCATGCATTTAGTTTTACTTGTATTTAAGAGCAAATGGAGGCCACGGAAGGAGAGTTGTAAGGCATTGAAGCTCGCCTGGAGGGTTGTTAACACAGTGTCAAAAGAAGGGCCAGAAGTATACAGAATAGTGTCGTCTGCGTAGAGATGGATCAGAGAATCACCAGCAGCAAGAGCAACATCATTGATGTATACAGAGAAGAGAGTCGGTCCAAGAATTGAACCCTGTGGCACCCCCATAGAGACTGTCAGAGGCCCGGACAACAGACCCTCCGATTTGACACACTGAACTCGATCAGAGAAGTAGTTGGTGAACCAGGCGAGGCAATCATTAGAGAAACCAAGGCTGTCGAGTCTGCCGATGAGGATGTGGTGATTGACAGAGTCAAAAGCCTTGGCCAGGTCAATGAATACGGCTGCACAGTATTGTTTCCTATCGATGGCGGTTAAGATATCGTTTATGACCTTGAGCGTGGCTGAGGTGCACCCATGGCCAGCTCTGAAACCAGATTGCATAGTGGAGAAGGTATGGTGGGATTCGAAATGGTCGGTAATCTGTTTGTTGACTTGGCTTTCGAAGACCTTAGAAAGGCAGGGTAGGATAGATATAGGTCTGTAGCTGTTAGGGTCAAGAGTGTCCCCCCCTTTGAAGAGGGGGATAACCGCAGCTGCTTTCCAATCTTTGGGAATCTCAGACGACACGAAAGAGAGGTTGAAAAGGCTAGTAATAGGGGTGGCAACAATTTCAGCAGATAGTTTTAGAAAGAAAGGGTCCAGATTATCTAGCCCGGCTGATTTGTAGGGGTCCAGATTTTGCAGCTCTTTCAGAACATCAGCTGACTGTATTTGGGAGAAAGAGAAATGGGGAAGGCTTGGGCGAGTAGCAGAGGGGAGGGCAGTGCTGTTGACCGGGATAGGGGCAGCCAGGTGGAAAGCATGGCCAGCCGTAGAAAAATGCTTATTGAAATTCTCAATTATAGTGGATTTGTCGGTGGTGACAGTGTTTCCTATCTTCAGTGCAGTTGGAAGCTGGGAGGAGGTGTTCTTATTCTCCATGGACTTTACAGTGTCCCAGAACTTTTTTGAATTTGTGTTGCAGGAAGCAAATTTCTGCTTGAAAAAGCTAGCCTTGGCTTTTCTGCCTGTGTATATTGGTTTCTAGCTTCCCTGAAAAGTTGCATATCACGGGGGCTGTTCGATGCTAATGCAGAACGCCATAGGATGTTTTTCTGCTGGTTAACCTGTCTAGGATGAGCATGCCGCTAGCGGCACTCCCCCCCCACCCCCACTGAAAAGGCAGAGCCGCGAAATTCAAAAAAAAATTTTTTTTTTTAATATTTAACTTTCACACATTAAAGTCCAATACAGCTAATGAAAGACACAGATCTTGTGAATCCAGCCAACATGTCCGATTTTTAAAATGTTTTACAGGGAAGACACAATATGTAAAGATGTAAATCTATTACCTAAAAACACATTAGCATAATCCACCATCTTTTATTTGTCCACCAACACCAGTAGCTATCACCAATTCGGCTAAACTAAGATATTTATAGCCCCTAACCAAGAAAAAAACTCATCAGATGACAGTCTGATAACATATTTATGGTATGGGATAGGTTTTGTTAGAAAAATGTGCATATTTCAGGTAGGTTACAATTGCACCCACCGTCACAAATGGACTAGAATAACTACATAGAGCAACGTGTTTACCTACTTACTAATCATCAAACATTTCGTAAAAATACACAGCATACACTAATCGAAAGACACAGATCCTGTGAATACAGACAATATTTCAGATTTTCTAAGTGTCTTACAGCGAAAACACAATAAATCGTTATATTAGCATAGCACATGTGCAAACATTACCCCAGCATTAATTCTAGCCAAAGTGAACGATAACGTAAACATCGCCAAAATATATTATTTTTTTCACTAACCTTCTCAGAATTCTTCAGATGACACCCCTGTAACATCACATTACAACATGCATATACAGTTTGTTCGAAAATGTGCATATTTAGCCACCAAAATCATGGTTACACAATGACAAAAGTAGCCCAGCTGGTGAGAAAATGTCCGTGCGCCATATTAGACAGTGATCTACTCGTATACATAAATACTCATAAACGTGACTAAAAAATATAGGGTGGACAGCGATTGATAGACAATTTAATTCTTAATACAATCGCGGAATTACATTTTTTAAATTATCCTTACTTTTCAATACAGTTTGCGCCAAGCGAAGCTACGTCAAAAAACATGGCGTCCTAAGCCACTAACATTTTTCGACAGAAACACGATTTATCATAATAAAAATGTCCTACTTTGAGCTGTTCTTCCATCAGTATCTTGGGCAAAGGATCCTTTCTTGGGTCTAATCGTCTTTTGGTGGAAAGCTGTCCTCTTGCCATGTGGAAATGCCAACTGCGTTCAGCATGAACTGGAAGCGTGCCCAGCGATTCACAGCGTTTCAGAAATAAATGTCCCAAAATCGCACTAAACGGATATAAATTGCTATAAAACGCTTTAAATTAACTACCTTATGATGTTTTTAACTCCTATAACGAGTCTTAACATGACCGGAGAAAGATTACTCCCAACACTAATGCTTGGAACAGGTGCGGGTCGGTGTCCTCCAGGCGCATGACGCAGCTCCAAAAGAGTGACTAGCTACAGGGTTTTTTAATTTATAGTGCCTGTGAACGCGCAATCGACCCCATTCAAATCGTCATCACGTAAAGGCATCCAGGGGAAGACGTAAGCAGTGTCTGTATACTCATAGGAATAACATTGGCTTTAAAACTGACTCCAGAACAGTGGCCAAAATTTCTGAAATCTGACTCCATGTCAGGGAAATTGCTGTAGAATGGGTTCTGTTCCACTTAGAGACAAAATTTCAACTCCTATAGAAACTATAGACTGTTTTCTATCCAATAATAATAATAATATGCATATTGTACGATCAAGAATTTTGTAGGAAGCCGTTTCAAAAATTACACGATTACCATAAATAGTGACAACAGCGCCCCCAGCCTCAACAGGTTAAGGGCAGTCAGGTCAGGAGAGAACCAAGGGCTATATCTGTTCCTGGTTCTAAATTTCTTGAATGGGGCATGCTTATTGAAGATGGTGAGGAAGGCATTTTAAAAAAATATCCAGGCATCCTCTACTGACGGGATGAGATCAATATCCTTCCAGGATACATCGGCCAGGTCGATCAGAAAGGCCTGCTCGCTGAAGTGTTTCAGGGAGCGTTTGATAGTGATGAGTGGAGGTCGTTTGAGGCAATGAGGCAGTGATCGCTGAGATCTTGGTTGAAAACAGCAGAGGTGTATTTGGAGGGCAAGTTGGTTAGGATGATATCTATGAGGGTGCCCGTGTTTACGGAATTGGGGTGGTACCTGGTAGGTTCATTGATAATTTGTGTGAGATTGAGGGCATCAAGCTTAGATTGTAGGATGGCTGGGGTGTTAAGCATGTTCCAATTTAGGTCGCCTAGCAGCACGAGCTCTGAAGATAGATGGGGGGCAATCAGTTCACATATGGTGTCCAGAGCACAGCTGGGGGCAGAGGGTGGTCTATAGCAGGCGGCAACGGTGAGAGACTTGTTTTTAGAGAGGTGGATTTTTAAAAGTAGAAGTTCAAATTGTTTGGGAACAGACCTGGATAGTAAAACAGAACTCTGCAGGCAATCTTTGCAGTAAATTGCAACACCGCCCCCTTTGGCCGTTCTATCTTGTCTGAAAATCTTGTAGTTGGGGATGAAAATGTCAGAATTTTTGGTGGTCTTTCTAAGCCAGGATTCAGACACGGCTAAAACATCCGGGTTGGCAGAGTGAGCTAAAGCAGTGAACAAAACAAACTTAGGGAGGAGGCTTCTAATGTTAACATGCATGAAACCAAGGCTATTACGGTTACAGAAGTCATCAAAAGAGAGCGCCTGGGGAATAGGAGTGGAGCTAGGTACTGCAGGGCCTGGATTCACCTCTACATCACCAGAGGAACAGAGGAGGAGTAGGATAAGGGTACGGCTAAAAGCTATGAGAATTGGTCGTCTGGAGCATCTAGAACAGAGAGTAAAAGGACGTTTCTGGGGGCGATAAAATAGCTTCAAGGAATAATGTACAGACAAAGGTATGGTAGGATGTGAATACAGTGGAGGTAAACCTAGGTATTGAGTGATGATGAGAGAGATATTGTCTCTAGAAACATCATTGAAACCAGGTGATGTCATCGCATATGTGGGTGGTGGAAATGAAAGGTTGGATATGGTATAGTGAGCAGGGCTAGAGGCCCTACAGTGAAATAAGCCAATAAACACTAACCAGAACAGCAGTGGACAAGGCATATTTACATTAAGGAGAGGCATGCTTAATCGAGTGATCAATAAGGGTCCAGTGAGCAGAGGTTGACTGGGGTCACGGCGATCCAGACAGCTGGCCGGGTAGATGGCTATCGGTAGCAAGATAGCATAGGATGGAGGTCTATTTTTAGACACCTCGTGCGTCTCCGTCGGTAGACCAGTGGGGTTCCGTGTCTTGTAGAGGGGACCAATCCAATTGGCAAAATAGATATAGTGACCCAAGAAAAAAAATAATAATAATTGTCCGAAATACTTATTAAGATAGCAGCCGATAAGACAGCTAACGATTAGCGGGCCCCAGGTGAGCGTTCAGGCAAAGTCGCGACGGAGGTGCCAGTTGGACAACTCCCTCGGGCAGACAACGTCGGCAGTCAATCGCGAAGGCCCGGTGGGGCTCCGCATCTGCAGCAACAAAAAAAAAACGGGTCCGGATAGGTGACTGTAGCCCAGGAATGGCTGATGGAACTCCTCAGCTGGCTAGCTCCGGAACAATTTAAGTTTGCTCCGGGATCGACGTAAGCCAACAGTCACACGGTTTGCAGCCAGCTAGCTGCGAAATCAAGGTGCAAATGTCCAGAGCCTGCGGCTGAAATCCGGGGAAACTGAGAGAAAAAAAAGGCCCGGTATGCTCCGGTCCGAGTCGCGTTGCTTTCGGCTAACTTCTGGTTAGCTTTCTGGCTAACTTCTGATTAGCCCCTGGTTAGCTTCACTGTGGATTTTCAGATTTGAGGTAAACAATACCTTTTTGTTGTAATTGGTGAGGCGGGTTGCAGGAAAGCTTTTGCAGTCGAGTTCTTGGATAATAAAAAAAATATAAAAGACATGCGAAGAAGGTGTAAATATATATATACAGGACAAGACAGTACGAGGACAAAAATGATGTCTGAACTGCTAAGCCATCTTGGAAAAATGCCAAACGTCCTGCACGGGTTTGGGCTGTAAGCACAACCCCCACCTGTGGACGTCGGGCCCTCATACCACCCTCATGGAGTCTTTTTTGGGGGTGTCTTGCTAATTGCCTATAATTTCCACCTTTTGTCTATTCCATTTGCACAACAGTATGTGAAATGTATTGTCAATCAGTGTTGCTTCCTAAGTGGACAGTTTGATTTCACAGAAGTGTGATTGACTTGGAGTTACATTGTGTTGTTTAAGTGTTCCCAGGGAACACTTAAATGGAATGGAGTAGAATGTAACAGCAAAACCACACATCTCAACACAGCGAGCAAGCTTCCTCCACTCAGTCTACATATTATGGATTAGAGGGAGCATGGTCGAGATGCGTGTGTCTGCCGCTCCACCCCACCCCCACATGAAATAGCCTATTTGAGACAGGCCCACAACAATGGCCAAAGTGAAATGGAACAGCACTTTATGTTCCCTGTACTCTATATATCTGTTTATTATACCTGTTGATACAGGGCTCATATGTGAAACTATTCTAACTGAACATTTTCTTTCACAGTGACACTGACGCCGAATGGGAGCCCCCAGTGCCAACGTGTCCATCCCCCTCTGAAGCTGTTTCATCCAGCTGGACCCCTGCTGTCTCTAGCTCCACACCTCCCGGGCCATCTAGAGGTGTGAAGGCACTGACAAAGAAGCGGAGGAGGGGAAGTGTGCCACCTGCTAACAAAGGGACAGAAGGGCATTGGCACACTGTCCTAGAAGATGATGTAGAGCCACCCCAACCAACTTTTAGGCCGAAAAGGAAGCCAGGACCTCAGGTGAACACGACCCCAACTTACAGCCCCCTTCAGCTTTTTCAGCTGTTTTTCACACAATCCATTGTAGATTCGCTCATGTCTAACACGAATAAGTATGGGGAGAAGAAGCAAGCAGGCAAAAAGTAGCATGGAAGCCCATATCCATGTCAGACGTTTTCTGCTACCTTTCACTGGTCATCTACATGGGGCTGGTGAAGCTGAAAAGCCTGAGGGACTACTGGAAAACGTAATCTCTCTACCAACTGCCTTTCCCCATGACTGTTACAGTATGTCCTGCAAAAGGTTTCTGGTTCTCTCAGAGGCGCTTCATATCAGTGACCCAAAGGTTGATGAAGTGAATGACAAGAAGAGAGGCACAGCAACGTTTGATAGACTGTGCAAAATCAAACCTCTCTACTCCAGCTTTGTTGAGGCCTGCAAAACCTACTTTCAGCCAGCCCAGAACGTGTCAATAGATGAGAGGATGGTAGCCTCAAAGGCCAGAATTGGCCTCAAACAATACATGAGAAACAAACCAAGTGGGGTTACAAGCTGTTTGTGTTGGCTGATTCTGTGTGTGCCTACACATGCAATTTTTTTGTCTATGAGGGGAAGAACAGTTTTGCTATCGGTAAGGGACTTAGCTATGACTCTGTAATGGAGTTATTGGATTTTCAACTGCTAGGGAAGGGCTACAAACTATTTGTGGATAACTTCTACACAAGCCCTACCCTGTTTGCAGACCTTTGTTAGCGGGAAGTGTGGGCTTGTGGCACCATTCGTACCAACAGTGTGGGCTTTCCGAAGACGAAGGTGAACGACATGCCTAAGCGGGCTGAGCGGGGGACCATGCGATGGAGCCGTGAAGATGGCCTGCTGTTTGTAAAGTGGATGGATACCAGAGAGGTGGTGATGTGCACAACTATCCAGAAGTCCTTCAGTGGGGATCATGTTGTCAGGCATGTGAAGGACGGTGCCGGGGCATGGACCACCAAAAATGTCCCCATTCCAACTGCAGTAAAGGACTACAACAAGAGCATGGGAGGTGTGGACCTATCAGATGCGCTGATAGGCTATTACAATGTTCTCCATAAGACGATGAAATGGTACAAGACCTTCTTCTATCATTTCATTGACATTGCTGTGGTGAATGCATTCATCCTACACAAGGAAATGGCTAAGAGCTGTGGAAAGCCCTTCCTCTCACAGAAAGCCTTCAGAGAGCTGCTCATCAAGGAGCTTGCTGGCTACAGCAACACTGCACCACGTTCTGGCCACTCTACCTCAGTCCCTTCTGCTCCTGCCACAAGTGTTCATCTGCCCAAATGTATTTCTGCAGGCATGGATGTGCCTCAGGGCCAAAAGGGCACAGCATGGAGGCGTCGCTGTGTTGTTTGCAAGATGAAGTCCCCCATCACCTGCACCACATGCTTGGTGACCCTCTGCTTTACAGCAGTAAGAGACTGCTATGGCACCTGGCATCAGCAGCACAATATGCCGTGCTTCTACACCTGCATTGCTTGCTGTTTGGGGTTTTAGGCTAGGTTTCTGTACAGCACTTTGAGATATTAGCTGATGTACGAAGGGCTATATAAATTGATTTGATAGAGGACTGAGGGTCTTCCTAATATTGAAAGTGTGTAAATAGTTACCCATGTTATTTTGTAAAAAAAAAATGTTATTTTGTAAAAAAATAAATAAAAAAATAAAAAAAATGTTTTTTCTTCCATTTTTTTTTCTTCTATTTTATTTTACATTTTTTTGGGGGGGTGTGTTAAAATACCATTTTGGTATTTCGTATATAGTTTTTTGTTTCAAAATGTATACCTTCATCAATTTGGCCACTTGGGTACATTTGGGCTACTTGTGTGGGACACCTGGGTGACTTCATGATAAATGTCATGTAGCACACTCATTTTGGAAGTTATCATTCTGAAACTTTGCACAAGTACTGTTGCCCTCTTATGTTTTTCACTGAAATTGTCCCCATATTCATATCTGAATGTTTGTTTTATCTTGTTAATTTTAAAGATGATGATACAACAATAAAAATAAAAAACATATGGTTTTTTATTGTATTATCTAAACCAGATCTATTGTGTTATATTCTCCTACATTCAATTCACATTTACACAAAATTCAGAGTGTTTTCTTTCAAATGGTACCAAGAATATGCATATCCTTGCTTCTGGGCCTGAGCTAGAGGCAGTTAGATTTGGGTATGTCTTCAGGCGGAAATTGAAAGAAGGGGGGGGTAGCTGTAAGAGGTTTTTAACAAACCTCCAAACGAGCTTCAATGCCATACAACACTCCTTCCGTGGCCTCCAACTGCTCTTAAACGCTAGTAAAACTAAATGCATGCTTTTCAAACGATCGCTGCCCACACCCGCCCGCCCGACTAGCATCACTACTCTGGACGGTTCTGACTTAGAATATGTAGACAACTACAAATACTGGAACCCCGTTCCGCTAGCGGAACCCCTCGCCAACAGCCAATGAAATTGCAGGGCGCCAAATTCAATCAACAGAAATCTCATAATTTAATTCAATTTTCTCAAACATACAAGTATAAGACACCATTTTAATGATAAAATTCTTGTTAATCCAACCACAGTGTCCGATTATAAAAAAAGCTTTTTGGCGAAAGCAGAACATATTATTATTAACATATGTTAGGTCAGCAACTAGTCACAGAAAGCATACAGCGATTTTCCAACCAATATTGATAAAATGAATCACTAACCTTTGATATTCTTCATCAGATGACACTCCCGGGACAACATGTTACACAATACATGTATGTTTTGTTCAATCAAGTTCATATTTATATCCAAAAATCTCAGTTTACATTTGGCTTTGCCTCCAAAACATCCCATGAATTTGCACACATCAAGCCACATCAAATCACAGAAATACTCATAATAATCATTGATAAAAGATACAAGTGTTTTTCACAGATTTAAAGATATGCTTCTCCTTAATGCAACCGCTGTGTCAGATTTCAAAAAAAATTTACGGAAAAAGCAAACCATGCAACAATCTGTGTACGGCGCTCAGAGACCAACACAACCCAAGAAGATATCCGCCATGTTGGAATCAACATAAGTCAGAAATAGCATTATAAATATTCACTTACCTTTGATGATCTTCGTCAGAATGCACTCCCAGGAATCCCAGTTCCAAATTAAATGTTTGATTTGTTCCATAAAGTTCATCATTTATGTCCAAATACCTCCTTTTGTTAGCGCGTTTGGTTAACAAATCCAAACTCACGACGCACGTGCAAGTCCAGCGGAAAGTACAGACGAAAAGTCCAAAAAGTTATATTACAGGTCATAGAAACATGTCAAACTAAGTTTAGAATCAATCTTTAGGATGTTTTTAACATAAATCTTCAATAATGTTCCAACCGGAGAATTCCTTTGTCTTCAGAAAAGCAAATGGAACGGGAGCTACCTCTCATGTGAATGCGTGTGACCAGCTCATGGCTGCTGGCAGACCTCTGACTCATTCCCCTCTCATTCGGCCCCACTTCACAGTAGAAGCATCAGACAAGGTTCTAAAGACTATTGACATCTACTGGAAGCCGTAGGAAGTGCAATATGACCCATATCCCACTGTATATTCGATAGGGAATGAGTTGAAAAACGATCAACCTCAACCTCAACTTCCTGGTTGGATTTTTTCTCCGTTTTTTGCCTGCCATATGAGTTATGTTATACTCACAGATATCATTCAAACCGTTTTAGAAACTTCAGAGTGTTTTCTATCCAAATCTACTAATAATATGCATATATTAGCAACTGGGACTGAGTAGCAGACCGTTTACTCTGGGCACGCTTTTCATCCAAACGTGAAAATGCTGCCCCCTATCCATAAGAAGTTTTAAGCATCTCCAATCCAAAATGAAATATAGAATTGGCTTCCTATTTCGCAACAAAGCCTCCTTCACTCACGCTGCCAAACATACCCTCATAAAACTGACTATCCTTCCGATCCTCGACTTTGGCGATGTCATTTACAAAATAGCCTCCAACACTCTACTCAGCAAACTGGATGCAGTCTGTCACAGTGCCATCCGTTTTGTCACCAAAGCCCCATATACCACCCACCACTGCGACCTGTATGCTCTCGTCGGCTGGCCCTCGCTACATATTTGTCGCCAGACCCACTGACTCCAGGTCATCTATAAGTCTTTGCTAGGTAAAGCTCCACCTTATCTCAGCTCACTGGTCACGATAACAACACCCACCTGTAGCAAGCGCTCCAGCAGGTATATCTCACTGGTCATCCCCAAAGCCAACAGCTCCTTTGGCCGCCTTTCCGTCCAGTTCTCTGCTGCCAATGACTGGAACGAATTGCAAAAATCGCTCAAGTTGGAGACTTATTTCTCCCTCACTAACTTTAAGCGTCAGTTATCAGAGCAGCTTACTGATCGCTGCAGCTGTACACAGCCCATCTGTAAATAGCCCATCCAACTACCTACCTCATCCCCATATTTTATTTACTTTTTTTTGCTCTTTTGCACACCAGTATTTCTACTTGCACATCATCATCTACATATCTATCACTCCAGTGTTAATTTACTAAATTGTATTAACATTGCTACTATGGCCTATTTATTGCCTCACCTCCTTACACCATTTGCACACACTGTATATAGATTTTTCAATTGTGTTATTGACTGTACTTTTGTTCATCCCACGTGTAACTCTGTGTTGTTGTTTTTTGTCGCGCTGCTTTGCTTTATCTTGGCCAGGTCGCAGTTGTAAATGAGAACTTGTTCTCAACTGGCCTACCTGGTTAAATAAAGGTGAAATAAAAATAAATAAATAACTATGACATGTTTTGCTATGGCCCTGGGTTGGTTTGAGTTTGTTTTTGCTAGTTAGTAGACTGTTGTAGTCAGACATGAGTAAGCTAGTACCACCATAGCTGCATCCAATATTTAAGCAAATAATTCATACGAAACAACTTTGCCATATTATGATGTAGTCAAATTAACCTTGGGAGAAGGCAATGTTGCCATTACTGTTACAAGCAAAGTTTGTAAAAAATAGCTAGAAATGCTAATGTTAGCTAGCTAAAATTTTGAGTTTCCCTCTATCTTAGTTAGCTGGCTAAAGTTAAAACGAATATTTTTATAACTAACCCAACATAGACCACAGCCTTTCGTTTGGAGCAAATGAATCATAGTGGGCAGAACTAACAAGGAGGTGGGCAGAGCTAAGCACGAGCTAGCGAGATCTTGTTGACACGTTCTAGCACGTATTTGCATATTTCCGTTAGAAAAGCGTACTCTATGAAGTGTGTGTCTGTAATAACTAAATTCGTCCTAACCCTTGCATTCCTAAACAATGCAATTGTTTGAAACTTTGGCAAAGGGTAAAGTCTACAAAAGTAATGATCCTTTGAATGTGTTTGGAGCGATGAAACAATGGAACCCCATTAAATGAAGTGAAGCAAAGTGGGCAGAGGGGTGATTTCCATGTGGAGCTTGGCAAAAGGGGGCACGATTTGTTGACATAATTGTAATCCAAATCTAACCTTAATTTACTCGTTGTGACAAACAGAGGTTCCAAACTCCGTTTTAGATGAGACCGACTTTATGAGCAAAAGGATCCTACTTTGTTGTCAATCTTAACACTAGAAAAAATGTTTCTTACTCGTATCGATACCACATAGCTAGTTTCAAAAGGGATGAGTTGGTTTTTAGGGGCAGTCGCTCTTTAAGGCATTGTTTAGCACCTTGATGAAAGTGTGTACTATCGGTAAAATGTTTATTGCCTGAATATGTGCCAGTCATGCTCTTTATGATGTCAATTGCTCATTCATGTCTAATGGGATATCCCATGGTGAAATGCATTATAGGTCAAGTTAATTATTAAGGTTAGGTCATTGCTTTTACTTATGTTGCTCTTTGTCCTGTTTATTAATTTGTAAATATTGTAAGTATCCTACTTTTGGTGCCTATTTATTCCCCACTTTTGCTAAAAACAGTAGATGTTTTTTTACATTTTTATATCCTTCTCTGCCTCCTCACTGCTACATCCAATGTGACGGCCTACCTCACATTGTATTGATGCAGCCCTCAATAACAAATGGGTATTCTAACACTAAGGCTCATTCTCCTGAACCTCAGTGCATGGGGATGGAGTTCACACACATAGTTAGGGGAAATATAAAAGGGGGGGGAGGGGGGGGTTGGTGCAGTGAGAGACATTGAGAAGTTTGTAATGACTGCATGTGCTGACAGTGCAACTTTTAAAATTTTATTTAACCTTTATTCCACTAGGCAAGTCAGTTGACCTTAAAATGAGGGACAGATGTAAATTAACCACTAATCACATTAAATAAATACTAATTTTCAGAAAAGACTTTGTCAAAGCAATTAAATAACTAGGTCTTTACAATGATGGTGAAACTTTGAGAAATGTTGGGATTCAATTTGTTAAAATCTTTCTAGAAATGACACAAGGTTGATCGTAGGGACATGTCAAAATGCTGAAATTTGGTACTTTAGAAAGATTTTTTTCATATTCAAAATATGATTTGTTGAATTATCTACGTGGTCTGTATTAAAAGGCACTTCATAACAGGCTTCAAAATGCAATATTATTGTACAATTTCTACTTAAATATCAAAGAGACGCAAAATACACTAATTTCGTGGAAAGACCCAGGGAATAGGGTTGCATTTGGGACACAGGCACTCACTACTGTGATAGGATGTTGTCAATAGAGCTGCAATCTGGGATTCATGTTTCAACCAAATGGCAGCCCCTCCATTTGTTTTGGTATTCATCTAAGGGAAGGGGCTCAGGGGGAAATGAGACCCCTCTCAAATTCATAGACAGTGCTCTAGATCCAAGGGCAGTGCTAAGCTCATGAGTCATGAGGCATGTTATATTATTGAATAATTTAAAAGACCATTAAACAGATTCCCATAACCCAGACTGTAGCTTTAAGATATTTTAAGCCTGTGTGTAAGATGGTGGCTATTTCCCAAATGGCACCCTATTCCCTACAAAGTGCACTACTTGATCAGAGGGCTAGTTAGTGCACTTTGTAGGGAATAGGGTGCCATTTTGGACACAGATATTATCTCACACACAGGCTTAAAATATCTTAAAGCTACAGTCTGGGATATGGGAACCTGTTTAATGTTTTTTTTAATTAATTAGAGAGGAAGAGAGAAATTAACTGACTCCACTGAGAATCACTGTGATAGAAGACTGTTTGAGTGAATCATAATAAAGATGGAGGGAGGAAGGGGACAGAGGGAGAGAGGGGTTGTGTCCCCATAACTCCTTCTATCCCCATAATATCTATTTTCCCCTGAAGTTTGCACTTGTTCACTTCCCTTGAAAGGAAATGACTGGCATGGGAAACTTCCTCTAGCCCATGCCTACACCAATCCAAGTTGAAGAAATTGAGACAAAAAGTATCAGTATTTTGAACCTGGGGTGTAACTGCACCTGAGGGAAAGAGAAAGAGAGAAAATAGATGATGAGAGGGGAAAGAGGGTGAGAGATGAAGAGGGAGAGAGGTTAGGAAATGAGAGAGAAGAAAATAAGAGATGGTTTGTGCTTGCATACAGCATCATCTTGTGGTATTTGAAACAACTACAGATACAGCATATGTAGTATAGCTCACTTTATGTATAGTATTTATATTGCTACTGTCACGTTCACCAACCTACAGTAAATGCATGGAACATAGTAGACAATTAATTTGTGTGTCCGTTTTTAAGTGAATTCCAATTACTTTCTATAAGGCTACTATTAATAATTTGAGCTGCAATACATGTATATTTGTAACTGCATTGTCTGGACCTGTAGCTTTGTATTAAACATATTTGTTGGAATAAAAGTGCCATCAACTTATAATACTATTATGATTATTTACTTGTAACTCATTTAAGAAGGTCTAATAATTGCAAAATGTCATTAGGCCACAATATTTCGTAATATGTAAAGACATTTGTGTCATATTATTTCTAACATCATAGGCTACTTTAAAATAATTAGGCCTGATTTCTAATATGCCTGGCTGTCCATATAAATAATATTTTAATCATATAAATGGTTTGTAGGTTAGTAAAAGGAGGAGGTTAACATCAGGAGGAGCTGTTACATGAAGCTGACATAGTCCTTACTGAAAGTCAGTGGTGGTCAACTTTGAGAGATAGTCTATATGTTATTTTACTGTTCCTTTAAAGAAGATGGCCAATGTGTCGCACGGACAACTGGTAAAGTACGCCAAAATGTAATTTTATTCAACATTCTGGCATGTAGAGGTCGTGAGAGAACTTTCCTGATTCAAACGCTAATTTCGGCCTGACAGAATTCAATGCAATTTAATACCGCGTTTCCTGTCAAGCGGAGGTGGAGACGAAGGGGTGCTCGACATCGTGCACTGTCTGCGCCTGTCTGTTCTGTGTGTGGATGCTAAAAGCTGAAGAATTACCAGGGAAATTAAATTAACGTGTAGGCCCTACGAGTAATTCAACCATAACCAGGTAAATTGAACTAAGTAGATGTGCCGTGTGTGTTAATATTTAGAGGTTGTCGAGGTGCACAATACAAATGTTTTCTTCGCAGAAAAATTGCTGTTCTACAGCAGGCCCGCCAGTATCTTATTTCTCAATACACCGAATACGTTCAGTGGGATATCCCATATTCCGCCTGTTTTATACCTTTCTATTAATATCGTTATTAGTGAGAAAAATGTTGTCGAATTACCGGTGTCCTTTGAGAATATGATAACGTAAAGAGAGGGTTTGATGGAGCAGTGGCCAGGTAGTGGAGGAACATGGTTGCTCTGCGGTGTCGCCTAGTGATACACACCGGGCAATAGTGCAGCCCGAGCCGCTAGAGGGATACGGGCCTGCCGGGGGTGGCGTTGCGACAACCAAGGCATTGAGGTTCGGAAACAATGTCCTCAACATACGATTTTGTTGGAAAGTAAACGTCCCTATTTATCAGCTATAGCCATATGCAGACGATGTTACTGTTACCACAGGTAAAGTTAAATGTTTGTATGGATGGTAACAAATTATTTTTGGATTCAGTGTTAAAAGTCGTTCTCGGCTGTTATGTATGATGACGGCAAATCACATTTGGACATGGATTGTCGTCTTTTAACTGGATATACAGTAAGTTACATTGACTCATCTGTCCACGTTGTATTCGTGACCAAACGATATCTGAGTTTTTGTGGTATATTATTTAATTAAACAGTAGCCTAGGTTTGGTCTTCTCTGGGCTTACAGCCCTCCCTTCTTTCGTATCTGGCTACTGCAGCCTGGGATGTCCGCGACGTTGTTTATCACTCTACTTGGTTGAAACAGAATGGCGGGTTTGAGTATCGCGCTATACATGACCGCCCCTTACACCTGCTAGTTTCATGCAGTATATTCGTGCATGACGTAGTCTATTTGTAGAATACCCTCATTTGGTTGAGTGTTAAATTAATAAAACGTTCATATTCTGGCAGATTTAGTCTTTTTACCAATTTAGGCCAATGCCCTTAGTGCATTGCTGTAGCTATACCCTGTACCTATACCCTGGTCTCAATTGGGATTCCCTGTATAAATAGAGGTTAAATTAAAGCATTGTAATTATCATGATACTCAGTAAAGGACCATTTCAGCAGTAATGTGATGTACTTTTCAAAGGTTTTCTATTCCTTTCTAGGTGCATAATCAGAAATACAAGACCAATATGAGGCATTGTGCCCATAGGGGGCACATGGGCTGTTTCAGGTGTTTGAAAAATGCAAAATTCTCCAACTTATGGACAGGGGATGAGCTCCCCTCCAGACCACCCCCTCACATACTTTGTGCCCCCTCATCCTTTGTGCCTATAGCCTACAGTGAAAATCTGAACAATAATAATAAAAAAGAATGTATTTTAGTATGATATGAATACAAAAGCTGTATTTTGACTCTTGTTTCCTTTTTTGTTTCAGATGTAAAGATGTGAGTGTGGTCTGAGGCAGCTGTGATCCCATGCTCCAGCCCCCCCACCCACCCCAGCACCACACTAGAATGTACTTGAACTTGCCTCCAGTTGCGGCTTTGCACACAGAATGGAGGTCATCGTGCGGTGGTCTGCCCAGAGGCTTTAGCGGTCTGCCACTGTGCTTCAATGACTCTGACAACGACTTGTCCACCACTGGAACACCCATCTCAGAGAAGGTCCAGATGATCATAGAGAGCCTAAGGAGCACCCAGTCCTCACTCAACATGGGCGACGAGACAGAAGGGAACCAAGTGCTATCAGGGCAACCAGTACAGGAGGCTGGAGCCCGGGGCTCCCAGGGCCAAGGCTTCAAAGTCCGGAGGGGGCCTCCTGTGGTTATTGAACCCAAGCCCAAATTCAGAGGCCCTCTTCCTCACACTGATAACTTGCTGGCGCTGCCAGAAGTTTCCTATAATGTTGATTTGGAGAGTTCTGACGGCGATGACTCTGTAGATAGAGGCATCGAGGAGGCCATTCAGGAGTACCTGAAGGAAAAGGATGACCACAAACGCAAGGCTGAGCCAGAACCAGCCACTAATATTTTACAGCCACCCAAGATTCCCCGGAGGGAGGCTGCTCCAACCTTTCCAGAACCTACTAAACAACATTCCGACAGCAATAAGGTTTTAACTGCCAGCAACCAGGTTCCGAGAAGTGTCAAAACAGAGACACACAACACAGCACTACCCATGAAAAAATGTTTGAAAAGTAAGATACCCACCTGCAAAGAGAATCCCTTTAAGAAACTGGACACAATAAGCAATGCAGCGGTGGTAAAAAAACTATCTTCTTTGCAACAGAAGAGAGGCCCCTCTAATTCCAACCCTCTCTCTGACAAACAGAAGAGTCCTGTACTGAAAGCAGTGAAGTTGGAGGAACACTTGTCTGACAGTGACAGCAGCAGCAGTAGTGATGACGGCATTGAGGAGGCTATTCAACGCTACCAGCATGAGAAGAAGAAAGAGAGACATGGAGGCAGACAGTCCTCCAAACCCCTTCTCGTCCTCAAAGAGGAGTCAGACTCCAGCAGCAGTGATGACGGAATAGAGGAGGCCATCCGCCACTACCAGCTGGAGAAGCAGAAAGAGAAGGGTGTACCGAAGCTCTCTCTATTTCTACCCAAACAAAAGCAAGTGGGTAAAGCAGGGGCTCCCCTGCACTGTCCAGAGAGCACAAGCACTCAGGCAGCGGCCATGAAAAAACACAAACGGTCTAAAAAGAAGAAACCTGAGACTAGGGATTTAAAATCATCTCTACATCCTCAAACTCCTTGTTCCTCACTCTCTCTTATCAAGAAAAGATTAGCAGTTAGCAGCCCCAAAGGGAATGGCCTCCTCTTGTCGACTAAAGTGGAGCCGCTGCGAGAGAGGGAGCAAGAGCAGCACACCACCCCATGCCCAGCCACTCTGAAGGTGAACACCACCACCACAGCTGAACTGATGTGTGCTGAGGCCATCCTGGACATTTCTAAAGCTGTCATTAAAATGCCAGGGGCCTTTAACCCTAGTGTAGCATTAGCAGGCCATATCAATATTAACAGTAGCTCCACGGAGTCCACCGCCACCACTTCTCTTATCATCTCCACAAACTGCCATGGTGCTGATGATAGTAATACAAGTGATAATGAGAGCTCCGTTGATAGTGAGGATGGGATCGAACAGGAAATCCGGAAGTTTCTTGAGAAGAAAGCCCAAATGCACAAACTGTCATCTGGGCCCGGCTCAGATGTTGGTACTACAAGTCCAGGTGGAAACAACACAATAACAGAACCAGAGAAAAACACCAAACTGAGTCCGGCCCAGAAGAAAACACTGAGGCTGTCTGTGACGCAGAAAAGAAAGCGCAAAGAGGAAGGTGGCAGCAGGAGGAGTTCCAAGGAAGGAGAGAGTGATCTCAAAATGAAAGAGGCACTCCCAAAGCATTTGACCAAGCATGACCAAAGGTCAAGGTCATCTGTTTCCACCCTGAAAAAAGCCCCACTGAAATCAGTGAGGGCCTCAGAGAGGAGGGGGGAACCTAAGAGTGGAGACAAGAGTAGCTCACTGGACAGTGACGAAGACCTGGACACTGCAATAAAAGACTTGCTCAAGACTAAGAAGAAGTTGAAAAAGAAGACTAGAGATATGAAGTTGAAGTCAAGGAAGGGCCTTGAGGATGAGGAGCCGCTGTCTAGAAAAACATCAGAGTTAAAGAAGCTGGGTATGGACCATGTGCCCAAGACTACCAGCCTTTTGAAAACTAGCCTTAAAGTCACTACTACTACTGCCCAGAGTAGTAACAACAACAGAGAAAAAAGCATATTTAGTAAGAATGTGTCACAGTATCCACAGAGCAATGAAAAGAAAAAGCCCCTCAACCAGACAGATGAGATGGACCGATCTCAAGGGAACAGGGATGTAGAAGGCCTGTCAAGAGAGACTAACCCAGTTGTTGTTCAGATCAAGGAAGAGAGCAGTTCAGTGGACAGCGACGACAGCATCGAACAGGAGATCAGAAAGTTCCTGGCAGAAAAGGCCAAGGTTTCTACTACCACAGTGAAAACAGATGATAGAGAGGAGATCGGGAATGGCAAGGGCAAAACTACAGTCCCTCTCACGGAGAAATGCATCAAATTGGAAAATCTGCTGGCTGAAATTCCAAGGATAGACGTTACTCAATTCCCTGACCTGCCTCGTCAGAGCAGTTGTGAGCAGAGAGGAGTTCCGGACAGAGGAATCTTTCCAAACACAACCCCTATCCAGCCAGTGCCAGGAAACCACACCCCAGAAACAGCCAGGGGGTCGTGCCTCCTCTCAGCCCTCACCCCCAGCTCCTATCCTCCAGCGCTGGAGCCTGCCAATGGCGCTGTTTCTGGGTCTGCCAGATCAGAGAAGAGGAGGAGCTCTAGTTCAGATTCAGAAAGCGGTGATACCCACCAGAATGCCAACTCTGAGATGGCAAGGGGTTACAGCTACAGGTCATTTCCCAGCACCAGCTACCCCTTGCCCAGGACTGACTCGGAGCAGTGGCGTAAGAGCCAAGTGATCCCCACCACTGAGACAAAAGAGAAGATCCATAACAGGAACCCATTCCAGTACAGCTCACCTAGTTTCGGTGAGAAGACAGCCACCACTCTAGCGTATCAGTGTGTAGTACCAGCCAGTATCTATCCGAGTAGGAGGAATATTGAGCCTGCACCGGATACACATGTCTCCACCCGTCCTGCTGCTGTACGGACTGGGAGCAGCATCAGATCACCACTGGTTCCATTCCACCGCCCCTTATCCTCAGAGACTACATCTACGTCGGCTGCCGTCTTCAGCTCCCCGTTCCCCAGCCTGACCAGGAGACCTACGGAGACAGGACCATCAGGGAGGTACTTCCTTCAGAGTCATGGGTCAGGCAGCCGCTGGGGTCAATCCCCAACCCTGACCCCGGGGCTGTCGGAGAGCAGCGTGGTACACGTGGCCAAGGACAAGACGATGTTTGTTGAACTGTTCACGAACGAGACCAACCACGTTCAGGTCAGAAGCAGGGAGGTGAAAGTGAGTGAGGGAAAGGAGGAAAGGAGGAGAGACTTGCCAGCAGGAGAGAGTGAGAGAGAAAGGGAGTGCAGGAAGACAGAGCAGATAGGAAGACGAGGAGAGGAGTGTGTAGATGAGACCGACGTCAGCGAGTCAGATGAGAGGACGAGCCCAGAGCAGCAGGGCTTTCACACTTTGTAAGTGCAGGCTTTTTCCTTGTTTGTTAGGTCACATAGCAGCATCACATAACCTTTTTTTAAATATTAGTTAGCCTATTGAGTGTGCCCTCCTTCCTGGTGGATGTCAATTCAAGTACATTTGTTAGTTCGTAGGTTCCAATGGATTGTTTGTTGTCAATACACACACAAAGCCTTTTTTTATATGTTTGTACATTTTATACATCTATTTAAATACTATAACGCAATGTCATTGAGAATTTAAGACTAAAATGTTCCTTTTTTAATTTGTGCTCTTAGATTATTATTATTTTAAATTCTTATAATTGAAACCCTTAAGCAATATCAGCCACTGCCCTGAAACAACAAGCAGAGTGCATGAATGTTAGTACCACCCAATGCACAGCTGTGTGTCTGGTTGTTTCTTACAGGAAATAAGATGGTTATTTTTGTCTCACCAATGTTTCACTGACTGTTTTTGTAAAGATACAACATATGAAAATCCTATCGAAGCCCTCTTAAAGTTATCAGGCCAAAGATATAGGCCTAACCACCCAAACATACTATATGAATAATTGGTACAATAAGATATTGGGTCAAAATGAACAATTGAAGACATCATTTTACAGGGAGCAGTGAGTTAGGGTTTTGTTGCTCCATGGATGAGTGACTGAAGGGACTTATTTTTATCATGCAAATACGTCAGACTATATTCAACTAATATTTGTGTGTGTGTGTTTGTTCCCATGCCCTCCTTGTAATTTGTCCATCGGCCAAAATCTTCCCTTTGCATTCTAATATAGTCTTCCTCTTTTTTTTGTGTGGCATTAACACATTTTAAACAAAAAAAGTATCATATTGTATTCTCATGACAAGCCAGTTTAAACCTTGTCATAAAGTAGGCATATATTTGTTTGTTCTCTTTTAAGGGTTCTGTCAGCAGTGGTTAAAATAGCAAAAGCAACTAACCCCAGTCACAAATGCTGTTTTTACATGTGGTTTTTGTATATTTGCTCTGTTCTGTCGCTGAAAATATACAAATACTTTTTAATCATGAAGAGATTTTCCTCTACAATCATAGGCACATTGCCCATATCAATGGTTGATTTCCCTCTGACAAACTGTCAACAGCACACAAATCATCAACGCTCTTTGTATTTCTTGACTTGCCATTTGGTTGATTTTTGTTTGATGTTCTAGTAGTTTTCTTGAATTTTGTTATGTGAAAATATTATTTATTTTTGTTTATGGAAAAAAGGAGGGAAAAAAATATTGTACTGAACATGCTGTGCATCGCCAGTTTTCATAAGTATTTAGCAAAAATTTTACTTTTCTCCCCTTTCCCTGTCAAAGGAAGAACTTTGACTATCTTTTAAAGTGCAACTGTGTAATAAAGAGTGAATTTCATCAATAGTGGTGCATCTCTTATCTAATTCAATTAAAATGTATCCTCAACAATATTATAAACACCTTGATGTTCCTCAACAAAGATGGGCCTTACATACATTACAGCTCTTCAAGGTGTTCTTATCAGCTGCTACTCTTCAGAAGGACACTTGCCACTGGAGAAATGTGCATTTCTGTTAAACCAACTGTCTAACTCATGCTATATTATCCCTGTATATGACTAATTTAGCTAATGTTAAAAGCCTTAGTGTCCTCCGACCTCTCTTCTCATCATATTACCAAATCAGAATTACTCAGCAGTGAGGGGTTCAGCAGTACCTTGGTCCACAATACATTATATTAGACAGACAGACTGACTTGGATACATGAATGAGTAACTCAAAGGCTTCTCTCTCCTTGATCTCTCAACATTTTCCTCTGGTAACAGCATGTAAAAGTCTGGTCTGCGGCCAGCCGACCACACCATTTACATTTCTCTACTGTTGAGAGTGATATGATCGTACTGGCTTCATGGTTATCATGATGTTCATAATGTCTAGTGCATAAGCAGAGTGAGGATAGGAGTCTGTGTTCGACATCAATTTTGCTCAGTCGCTGATTGCCGACCCCAAATTATAGGGCGTGTTCCTCTGTTCAGGCTTAGCTGACGCATGCCAGATCTTACAATGCCTGGATAGGTATTTTACAGCACGTGAACCACATGTTATAGCTATCTGGTGTATGACGGCACAGTCGATGACGTGGCACGCAACCATTGGTTGATGCATGCAACGTCTGAGCACGGGAATGCGACCATAATGAGTAGTCATTTATAATGCAAGGTGATGTGTAGATCAGTCTGTCTACATAAACATGCACTGATGTTTCCTCCCCTACTCTGCCTTTCTCCAGGTCTCTGTCCAGCGCCATTGACCCTGGTATCACCCTTAGCACTTACATAGCATTGAACACAGAGGAAAGGAGCAAGAGGTTCAGATGGATGTGTAAAGCTGTTGCTGTAAATCAGCCAAAGGTACAGTGACGTACGGGGACAGTTAAGCACGTTGCACACTGCCCATACAATGCCAATCAAACACCAACTAAAAACAGAGATGGATAGGTGTGCCTAGTGCTTAATTTGAGCCGGCACCTCCCTGTTTTAGACTGTTTTGTTCTGGGAGCTGTTTGGCCGGATCCGGTACCTCTCATGGCATGAAAAATAGTCACTTTTTACAATGTAAAAATTCAAATGAAAGAGATCAAAGATGAGTTATATGAGTTGCCTCTGTTTATTGTCCTGCCCCAACCCACCCAAAAAAACGTAATGAGAAATTGTAGATTTTCATCCTGGGCCTGATATTCTAAGAGTTGATTCGGGTTGGGCCAGCCCTGACTTATGGTTTGCGTAACATTGTAACCTATGTTTGAGACCAATGCGTGGCCATGGCTGTGTAAGTAGCACACCTGTATCTCTCACAGAACTAAAATATTCCCAATGTGTAAATGCCTCTACTCTCCTGCTCTATGCCACTACGCAAATGCGATGATATGCATGCAATGCTTTATTATTAAGGTAATTATTTTTTCTTATGTGTTCCAGTACCTCAGAGCTCCCCAGGGCACCCCTCTCTCCCGCTCACATTTTTTTCCGGCACCTCCCGATTTACAAATTAAGTACTGGGTGTACTCCTATGTTTTTGTTGGAGTTTATTAGGCATTGTAATGGGCAGTGTGCAATGGGCTTTACAGTGTGTTCCAATCTGTCTGGAATAGGTTTGTGATGAATTGGGGTTTGTTGGCTTGGTTTGTTAACAATCGATTCTTTCTGGGCTCTTTTTCAGAAGACCAAGTTTGAGAAACCTGTGAAGAGAAAGCTCCAATTTCTACCTCTATCCAGGTACATTTTGTAGGCAAATCTTGTCATATTTAACCTACTTGATAACACAGTAGTACAACACATAGATACATAAAGGATTAGACACAGACATGAGAAGATGAGGGTTCATTTAGTGTAATGAATTATTTTTCTTTGCAGGAAAAATAAATCAACTGGGAAGTAAAGCAACAGAAGCACAGATGTTTTTTTTACAGGAAGATCTTTCAAGATTTCTTATCAAACATTTAAATGAGTATATGCCATTTAGCAACTGCTTATTTCCAAAGCGACTTAGTCATGTGGATGAAAACTGTTATTGTTGGTGAAGAGGGTTTGTCTGTTGTATGTGAATTGTTTGATTCTGAATTATGTTGGTAATGTTGAAATTACACTTGTTATTGTTCAACAATGTTTTAATTATTTATATTTGTTTAATATTTGGATACATCATTTTTTTTATTAGGCTATGGGTTCTCAATATTCAAATTGACAGTTGTTGAAGAATGTTTTCAATTTCAATAGATTTTATAGATTGACTTCTACATCACATTCATATTGATGTTAAAATATAATTTATTGAAAGAAAAAAAACAGTTCTGAAAATCAACATATCCCAAAAAATGTAGATGTTACAGTATTTGGCTAGAATTTGACAATAAAATGTGTAGGCTACAAGAGAGTACAGTATGGTTCAGTAACTGGTATTACAATTCAATAACGTTTTTGAATGAGCATTCAACTACATGCGTGCTCATGGGAGTTGTGGTCCAATGGAAATTATTGACACGTGATCTAGTGCGTACGACACATCCAATGGACTTCAACTACCAGTCGCATATTTCTTTGACCTTCAGTGGGAGGGGACAGCAGGAGCAAGCATGGCAGCAGGAGTTTTTACCAAAGGTATATTTTTATTTACATTATACAATCAAATCAAATATTTTGGTTATGATTATGACATGAAATATATTTAGCATCTCTTTTGCTACCTTGCAAGACTACAACCTATCCTCGTTTTTAATTGTCCGACAATTCAATTACACAACCATTGCTAACTGGCTAACGTTAGCTAGCAGTAGCATCACACATCCAAATCAAGTTGGATGGCCAACGTTACAATGTAATGTTTTATATGTTGTAGCTAGCTGCTGTCTTTATCGTCTGACTGCTAGCTAACTGACTATGCTGGTGGGTTTCTTGTAGGTTTGTGCGGGTTCCGCCAGCCCCGGATTGTTGCAGCTGGATACTCCTGTAGTGGACCTCTCTATGCGACTGCTACCGCAGTCAAAACACTCCCTTTGCAAACTGACAGCACGGGTAGGCAGAGTTGTCAGTGACAAGTACAGTTAGCTATCTTACAGTAGTTCATGCTATGGATATTTAACACGAATTCATAAAGCTTCTCTACAATCACAAAGAACTAACCACTTCTCGATATATGTTTTTTTAATAGCTGTCACTGACAAGATCCAGAACTTGCCTCTTGAAATGCCAGATTTCTTTCGCTTGTCAGAACTCTTCTCCTTGAAAGATCTATTCGATGCCAGAGTGCACCTTGGACACAAGAAAGGCTGCAGACACAGGTTGGATGGCTGATTTTCATAGTTCATCTGACAGTTATGTTCTCTTTGTGGTTCGTATTGACCTTATCTACCATATTTACAGCTGTAAAACCAGGGCAACATGAAAACATATACATATATTTTTTTATTAATCTTTTCTTTAACTAGGCAAGTCTGTTAAGAACAAATTCTTATTTTACAATGACGGCCTACCAGGGAACAGTGGGTTAACTACCAGAACTACCTGTTCTGGGGCAGAAGGATAACTTGTCAGCTCAGGGATTCGATCCAGCAACCTTTCGGTTCCTGGCCCAACGCTCTAACCGCTAGGCTACCTGCCATCCAAATACATGCCTTGCAGATTTCATATACAGAGACAGACAGCATACTGTAGGTATGAACAGGAGTACATTGTCACACAAACATTGATCTTGATTCTCCCTTCATCCCTCTCTCTACTAGGCTGATGGAGCCCTATCTGTTCGGCAGTCGTCTGGACCAGGACATCATCGACCTGGACCAGACAATGGAGCACCTCCAGAGCGCCCTGAACTTCACCGCCCACATCGCCTACCGCGGCGGAATCATCCTCTTCGTCTCCCGCCGCCGACAGTTCGGCCACCTCGTGGAGAGCACAGCAGGGGACTGCGGAGAATATGCCCACACACGCTACTGGCAGGGTGGTCTGCTCACCAATGCCCCAATCCAGTACG
Source organism: Salvelinus fontinalis (assembly GCF_029448725.1). NCBI lineage: Eukaryota > Metazoa > Chordata > Actinopteri > Salmoniformes > Salmonidae > Salvelinus > Salvelinus fontinalis. Next base: position 9,982,010 of record NC_074685.1, read on the forward strand.
GCCCGGGGGTCAGGCTGCCTGACCTCATCGTCTTCCTCTCAACGCTCAACAACGTCTTCCAGCAGCATGTGGGAGTCCGTGATGCGGCCAAGATGAATATACCCACGGTGGGGATAGTGGACTCTAACTGCAACCCCAGCCTGGTGACATACCCGGTGCCTGGGAACGATGACACACCAGCCGCAATGGAGCTGTACTGCCGCCTCTTCAAGATGACCATCAACAGGGCCAAGGACAAGCGGAGGCAGATGGAGCTGCTCCAGGGTCTATCACCAGCGGGCCTCACACCGGGCTCCTCGTGAGAGGCGCTGGTGGAATTAATGAAGGGCCCCTTTTTGAGTTATTTGAAAATGCATTCTTCAATTTTACTCCCTTGAAGTTAACCCTGATCTGAAATGATAGGATAGGTGAAATCTCTGCCTTTTGGCTAAGATCAAGTGTAGTATTTGAAAGCAAGTGTTCCACTTCATTGTTTACAACAACATAACAAATAAATTGTTATTGGTCGGGTGTATCGAAATGCTTGTGTTCCTAGCTCCAACAGTGCGGTAGTATCTAACAGTTCACAGCAAAAAAACACATCTCAAAGTAAAATAATGGAATTAAGAAATATATAAATATTATGTTCATGTCAGATTAGGGATTTATGCCAAGGAAGGGTGGGTAAAGCAAGCATTTAGGTGCGGCAGGTAGCCTAGTGGTTAGTGTTGGGCCAGTAACTGAAAGGTTGCTAGATCAAATCTCCGAGCTGACAAGGTAAAAATCTGTCGTTCTGCCCCTGAACAAGGCAGTTAACCCACTTTTCCTAGGCCTGTCATTGTAAATAAGAATTTGTTCTTAACTGACTTGCCTAGTTAAATAAAGGAAACAATATATATATATAGTCAAACATGGCCAAGGACTGTACTGCTAAAATGCTATATGAAGCACTGTTTTTCAGCAACAGGTTTGGTGCTATTTGTCTAGATTTATCTGTGGAGAAACTGAGGTTTACAAAGTATGTAATTGCAATGTTTGCTCCATCAAACTGATCATGTTTCCAGATTATTTCTAACATTCAGCTTGACATTGTCTGGTCAAATAAAAAAGAAGCTATTTCTGTATCAAATTACATGAATGCACTCATGCTATTTATCAAGTAAACTTTCTTTTCACTAAATAATATGGTCTCGTGTGCTTTTTCTACATTCCAACTATTTCCTTGAATTGTAATACTGGGCTACTATCTTTGTGTACCCAGTCATATAAAATCAATGTCCGAAATGATCTAACATCCTTATCATTGTAGCAATAAACTACAAAATGGCGCTGGCATGTATAGTGGCTGTTTTATGGGTTCCTGACCAATTATTACTATTTTCCTCTAATCTTAACTTTTTTTATTTTGTACATTATGTTTCTGCCATCGTTTCATATAACCGAAAAGAGCTTCTGGACATCAAAACAGTGATCACACCTCGATTTGGATGAAGAATTATACTTCAATGACTCAGCCGCTCAAGACATACTGCTCACCGGGACCAGGTCCTAATCCCCGACACTCGGAAGAAGAAAAGACAGAGATATAGAGGCCGACGTGGGTGCAGCCTGATGAAACTACCTCTAACCCATGTTCTATTGGCAAATGTACAATCACTGGAGAACAAATGAGACAGGCGCCGTTTGAGAATGTCCTATTGTAATAACCTATGCTTCGTGGAGTCATGGCTGAACAAGGAAATGGTTAATATGAATCTAGCTGTTATTTCTATGCATCGACAGGACAGAACGTCAGTGTCTCGTAAACTCAAGAGCGGAGGTGTGTGTCTCTGTTAACAACAGCTGGTGCACAATCTCGAGGTTCTGCTCGCCTGAGTTAGAATACCTCATGATAAGCTGTAGACCATACTATTTACCAAGAGAGTTTTCATCAATATTTTTCGTAGCTGTATACTGACCACCACAAACCGATGCTGGCACTAAGACCGCACTCAACGATCTGTATAGGGCCATAAGCCAACAAGAAAATGCTCATCCAATGGCAGCGCTCCTAGGTGGCAGTGATTTTAATGCAGGAAAATTGAAATCTGTTTTACCTCATTTCTACCAGCATGTCACCTGTACAACTAGCGGGAAAAAACTAGATCATCTTTACTCCACACACGCATACAAAGCTCTCCCTCGCAGTCCATTTGGCAAATCTGACAATAACTCTATACTCCTGATTCCTGCTCAAGTAAGGATCCGCCCCTTTTTTTCAATTTTCACCTAAAATGACATACCCAAATCTAACTGCCTGTAGCTCTGGCCCTGAAGCAAGGATATGCATATTCTTGGTACCATTTGAAAGGAAACACTGACGTTTGTGGAAATGTGAAAGGAATGTAGGAGAATATAACACATTAGATCTGGTAAAAGATAATACAAAGAAAAAATATACCCGTTTTATGTCTTTTTTTGGTACCATCGTCTTTGAAATGCAAGAGAAAGGCCATAATGTATTATTCCAGCAAAGGTGCAATTCACATTTTGGCCACTAGATGGCAGCAGTGTATGTGCAAAGTTTTAGACTGATCCAATGAACAATTTCATTTCTGTGCAAAATCAAGACTTCCCAAATATGCCTCATTTGTTTATTAATAACTTTTCATGTTCAAAACTGTGCACTCTCCTCAAACAATAGCATGGTATTCTTTCACTGTAATAGCTACTGTAAATTGGACAGTGCAGTTAGATTAACAATAATTTAAGCTTTCTGTCAATACCAGATATGTCTATGTCCTGGGAAATATTCTTGTTACTTAGAACCGCATGCTAATTGCATTAACCTACATTAGCTTAACCGTCCCACAGGGGACCCACCGATCCTGAAGAAAGTTTACAAGCAAGAACTCAAACAGGAAGTACCAGTGACACACTCAATTCGGAAGTGGTGCGATGAAGTGGATGCTAAACTGTTTTGCTTGCACAGACTGGAATATGTTCTGGGATTTATCTGATGATATTGAGGAGTTTACCACATCAGTCACCGGCTTCATTAATAAGCACATCGGCCAAGTCGTCCCTACAGTGACCATACGTATATATTCCAACAAGAAGCCATGGAATACAGGCAACATCCGCACTGAGCTAAGGCTATAGAGTTGCTGCTTTCAAGGAGCGGGACACGAATCCGGACACTTATAAGAAATCCCGCTACGCACTCCGACGAACCATCAAACAGGCAAAGCATCAATACAGGACTAAGATCAAATCCTACTACACTGGCTCTGACGCTCGTTGAATGTGGCAGGGCTTGCAAACTATCATGGATTACAAAGGGAAACCCAGCCACGAGCTGCCCTATGACACAAACCAAAGAACTGTGTGATCACGCTGTCCGTAGCCAATGTAAAACCTTTAAACAGGTTAACATTCACAAGGCCCCAGGGCCAGATGTATTACCAGGAAGCGTATTCAGAGCATGCGCTGACCAGCCGGGAAGTGTCTTCAATTACATTTTCAATCTCTCCCTGGCCCAGTCTGTAATACCTACATATTTCAAGCAGACCACCATAGTCCCTGTGCCCAAGAACGCCAAGGTAACCTGTCTAAATGACTATTGCCCCGAATCCATGGCTCACATTAACACCATCATCCCAGAGACCCTGGACCCTCTCCAATTCGCACACCGTCCACACATATCCACAGATGACGCAATCACTATTGCACTCACTGCCCCTTCTCACTTGGACAAAAGGAACAACTATGTGAGAATGCTGTTCATTGACTATAGCTCAGCGTTCAACACCATAGGCCTCTCAAAGATCATCACTAAGCTAAGCTCCCTGGGACTGAACACCTCCCTCTGCAACTGGATCCTGGACTTCCAAACGGGCCACCCCAGGTGGTGAGGGTAGGCATAAAATATCTGCCATGCTGACCCTCAACACGGGGGCCCCTCAAGGAGGGGTGCTTAGTCCCCTCCTGTACTCCCTCTTCACCCACGACTGCGTGGCCGCGCATAACATAGCGATTATACAGGATTAAGATCGAATCGTACTACATCGGCTAAGACACTCGTCTGATTTGGCAGGGTCTGCAAACTATTACAGACTACAAAGGGAAGCACAGCCAAGAGCTGCCCAGTGACAAGAGCCTACCAGACAAGCTAAAAAAAACTTATATGCTCGCTTCGAGGCAAATAACACTGAAACATGCATGAGAGCATCAGCTGTTCCGGACAACTGCGTGATCACGCTCCCCGCAGCCTATGTGAGAAAGACCTTTAAACAGGTCAACATTCACAAGGCCGCAGGGCCAGACAGATTACCGGGACGTGTACTCCGAGCATGCGCTGACCAACTGGCAAGTGTCTTCACTGACATTTTCAACCTCTCCCTGTCTGAGTCTGTAATACCAACATGTTTTAAGCAGACCATCATAGTCCTTGTGCCCAAGAACAGGTAACCTGCCTAAATGACTACCTACACGTAGCACCCACGTCTGTAGCCATGAAATGCTTTGAAAGGCTGGTCATGGCTCACATAAACACCATTATCCCAGAAACCCTAGACCCACTCCAATTTGCATACTGCACCAACAGATCCACAGATAATGCAATCTCTATTGCACTCCAACACTGATCTTTCACACCTGGAAAAAAAGAACGCCTAAGTCAGAATGCTATTCATTGACTACAGCTCAGCGTTCAACACCATAGTGCCCTCAAAGCTCATCAGTAAGCTAAGGACCCTGGGACTTAACACATCCCTCTGCAATTGGATCCTGGACTTCCTGATGGGCTGCCCCCAGGTGGTAAGGGTAGGTAACAACATATCCGCCACACTGATCCTCAACACGGGGGCCCCTCAGGGGTGCGTGCTTACACCCCTCCTGTACTCCCTGTTCACTCATGACTGCACGACTCCAACACCATCATTAAGTTTGCTGATGACACAACAGTGGTAGGCCTGATCACCGACAACGATGAGACAGCCTATAGGGAGGAGGTCAGAGACCTGGCCGTGTGGTGCAAGCACAATCTCCCTCAACGTGATTAAGACAAAGGAGATGATTGTGGACTACAGGAAAAGGAGGACCGAGCACACCCCCATTCTCATCGACGGGGCTGTAGTGGAGCGGGTTGAGAGCTTCAAGTTCCTTGGCGTCCACATCACCAGCAAACTAACATGGTCCAAGCACACCAAGAAAGTCGTGAACAAAACCTATTCCCACTCAGGAGACTGAAAAGATTTGCCATGGGTCCTCAGATCTTCAAAAGGTTTTACAGCTGCACCATCGAGAGCATCCTGACGGGTTGCATCACTGCCTGGTATGGCAACTGCTCGGCCCCCGACCGCAAGGCACTACAGAGGGTAGTGTGTACGGCCCAGTACATCACCAGGGCCAAGCTTCCTGCCATCCAGGACCTCTATACCAGGAGGTGTCAGAGGAAGGCCCTAAAAATGGTCAAATACTCTAGCCACCTTAGTCATAGACAGTGCCAAGTCTAGGCCCAAGAGGCTCCTAAATAGCTTCTACCCCCAAGCCATAAGACTCCTGAACAGCTGGAACGCTGCTGCTACTCTCTGTTATTATCTATGCATAGTCACTTTAATAACTCTATCTACATGCACATATTACCTCAATTACCTCAACACCAGTGCCCCGCACATTGACTCTGTACCGGTACCCCCTGTATACATCCCAGCTATTTTTATTTACTGCTTGTTTTTAATCATTTGTTATTCTTATCTCTTATTTTGGGGGGGGGGGTAGTTTCTTAAAACCACATTGTTGGTTAAGGGCTTGTCAGTAAACAATTCACTGTAAGGTCTACACCTGTTGTATTTGGTCACGGATACCTTTTTAAAAAGTAGGGGCGTGGATAAGAATGTATTTTAAATTTTTTATTGAACCTTTATTTAACTAGGCAAGTCAGTTAAGAACAAATTCTTATTTACAATAACGGCCAATCCCGGATGATGCTGGGCCAATTGTGCGCCACCCTATGGGACTCCCAATCACGGCCGGATGTGATGCAGCCTAAGAAAACAAGTCAGTATCTGGTGTGACCACAATTGGCCTCATGCAGCCTGACACCTTTCCTTAGCATGGAGTTGATCCGCCTGTGGAATGTTGTCCCACTTTTCAATGGCTGTGTGAAATGCCTGGAATTGGAACTCTGTCATGTTAATCCAGAGCATCCCAAACATGCACAATGGGTGACATGTCTGAGTATGCAAGTCATGGAAGAAATTAGACATTTCAGCTTCCAGGAATTGTGTACAGAACCTTGTGACAATGGGCCTTGCGATAATATTGTCTCGGTTTCTCTGTGCATTCAAATTGCCAACAAATATAAATGCAAAGTGTTGGTTTCATGAGCTGAAATAAAAGATCCCAGAAATGTTCTACAGGCACAAAGCTTATTCCTCTCATTTGCCAAATTTGTTTACATCCCTGTTAGTGAGCATTTCTCCTTTGCCAAAATAATCCATCCACCTAACAAGTGTGGCATCAAGAAGCTGATTAAACCGCACAATCATTACAGGTGCACCTTGTGCTGGGGACAAGACCACTCTAAAATGTCCAGTTTTGTCACAACACAGTGTCACAGATGTCTGAAGTTGAGTGAGCGTACAATTGGCATGCTGACAGCAGGAATATGCATGAGAGCTGTTGCCAGAAAACTGAATGTTAATTTCTCTGCCATAAGCCGCCTCAAATGTCGTTTTGGAGAATTTGGCAGTGCCTCCAACCGGCCTCACAAACGCAGACTAAATGTAACTAAGCCAGCCCAGGACCTCCACATCACCTGCAGGATCGTCTGAGACCAGCCACATGGACAGCTGATGAAACTGGGTTTGCACAACCAAAGAATTTCTGCACAAACTGTCAGAAACCGTCTCGGGGAAGCTCATCTGCGTGCTCATCAACCTCACCAGGGTCTTGACCTGACTGCAATTTGGCGCCGTGGACAAATGTTCACCTTCGATGGCCACTGGCACGCTGGAGAAGTGTGCTCTTCACGGATGAATCCCGGTTTCAACTGTACCGGGTAGATGGCAGACAAGGTGTATGGTGTTGTGTGGGCACGGTGTGGTTTGGGCCGGCATAAGCTATGGACAACATCCAAATTAATTTTATCGATGGCAATTTGAATACACAGATATCTTGAGATCCTGAGGCCCATTGTCGTGCCATACATCCCCCGCCATCACCTCATGTTTCAGCATGATAATGCACAGCCCCATGTCGCAAGGATCTAAACAATTCCTGGAAGCTGAAAATGTCCCAGGTCTTCCATGGCCTGCATACTCACCATACATGTCACCCATTGAGCATGTTTGGGATGCAATGGATCAATGTGTACGACAGTGCGTTCCAGTTCCTGCCAATACCCAGTAACTTCCCAAAACAATTGAAGAGTGGGAGAACATTGCACAGGCCACAATCAACAGGCTGATGAACTCCATGCGAAGATGTCACGCTGCATCAGGCAAATGTTCACAACAGATACTGACTGGTTTTCTGATCCACGCCCCACCTTTTATTGACGCTATCTGTGATCAATCTGATACATTTGTATTCTCAGTCATGTGAAATATATAGGTTAGGCCCTAATTAATTAATTTCAATTTACTGAGTTCCTTATATGAACTATCTCAGTAAAATCTTAATTGTTGCGTTTATATTTTTGGTCAGTGTATATAAAATGTTGAGGGTAAATAATTACTGGTATTCATGTTAGTCATATCTCAAATTATCTATTTTCTTTAGCCCCTCGGCTGGGAAGCGTCCAATGAGGAACATTGGATACCACCATGATCATTTGGGTCCCACTGGCCAAGCTGATGAAACATGAAAATAACAGCCTATCGTTCCTCCCCGAAAGAATGGTGTGCACACCTAATGGTAAGCAACGGGTGGCCTTAATTCAGTCTGCATGAAATATATAGGTCTGTGATGAAAAAGCATGCACCATGCTGAACTTGTGATGAACAACCTCTACCACATTATCTGAGACCTGCACAGCCTAATAGTCTCTGGGTTTTTTCCTCTCTTCAGATGTAACTGTGGTGCCAATGCCACGGTTGTGCAATGACCGGGCAGACAAACTGACACATGATGGCTCTACTGCCCTGTCCAGCGGGTACGGAACTGGGCCAGATAGACCCTGACCCTCACCAGAAGGGCAGGGTATGTCTAACCTATAGACTGGTTGTTTAGCAACAACCGATGTGTGTCAACTATAGGGCAAAACACATGGGTTTGGCTTAGATGATTGACAACATTTGAACTTTCGTCTCATTGTTTATTGAAAACATAAATACATCTGCACAATTCCACAAGAGGTCTCTTCACAGTCCCCAAGTCCAGAACAGACTATGGGAGGCACATAGTTCTAAATAGAGCCATGACTACATGGAACTCTATTCCACATCAAGTAACTGACACAAGCAGTAAAATGAGATTTAAAAAACAGATTAAAAAGCACCTTATGGAACAGCAGGGACTGTGAAGCAACACAAACATTGGCACACACACACACACACACACACACACACACACACACACACACACACACACACACACACACACACACACACACACACACACACACACACACACACACACACACACGATAACATGATAACATACGCACTATACTTAGTACTGTAGATATGTGGTAGTGGTGGAGTAGGGGCCTGAGGGCACACAGTGTCTTGTGAAATCTGTGAATGTATTGTAATGTTTTTAAGATTGTGTAAACTGTCTTCATTTTGCTGGACCCCAGGAAGAGTAGCTGATCCATAATAAATACAAATACAAAATGAGCACTTGTCTCAAATACATTGATAGTTGTTGGCTGGCTAGAAAATTTGAGCCATATTAACATTTGAGCCATATTTACATGAAATCTGTGAAAATGCCTCTGAACAAGACATGGTCTCAACAGGAGAATTAGCTGAGATGTGCCACCTACGATTCCCCACATGGCAGCTTCTTGTCATTGTTGATAGCTATCTGACATTTCAGAATCATGATAACTCAAGCCTTCCGGCCACATCGACGCGTACGTCATTTGTGACATTGTCAGCCAACCAGTCTAATCAAGAATGGTTAATCTTGGTGTAAAATGGATGCTGTAGAACTAGCAGCAATGTACTTGGACTAACTACTTTATGTACTTTTGACTTTGTTGCCTTAATCAGTTTCCTTATGGCTCTTCAAAACTAACCTATAGTCTTTTGGATGTTAATTTCAGATGAAGAGCAGTCTGGAGTTGCAGCAGTAGTGACTGTGGTCGTAGCGGGGGATGACCAAGCCATAAGCCATGGTAATTACACTCCTCACTGGGTAACATACTGGCTAAGTGTATTGGTCTCTGACCAATCCGCCCCTCGAGGCATTGCAGTCTGACTGTACGTGTTGAGCCTGTGTGATGAGGGGCGGAGAGTGAAAGATATATGTATATGCTGAGGACACAGAACGGTGGGTACTTGAAATGATCATAGCTCTGACATTTGGCCACCAAGGAACCATTTAGACCCTCTGAAATAGGTTCTTATTGTACAGGAAGTGTTTGAACAAGAGTGAGCTAATTAAAGAAAAACTATTTTGGTATTTATTGCTTTAGTCCATTGGTGACATAGTCCAAAAATGTTTTACTTATGTCAACAATGGAACACCAAAAATTGTGGTGGACTTTTCCTTTAAGATCCCTCACCCTCAGGAGTTGTGTTTCTTGTGTTGTGCCAAAGCTAATTTGTTTACTGACTGGTAATTGCCATTAGTCCAAGACTTTGAGTTTTGATTCACTTTGATCTGAGGTCTACTTTCTTGATCATTTTGGAGGATTGATAGGTTTTTTGGCTATCGTTTTCTCACCCATTTCCGGGTTATTTGACAGATTGCAGATGTGACGAAGAAGCCAAGATGTGGCCAGTTTCAAAGTTGAAGATTCAAGGTGATGGTAGAGAAAGGATTGTGCAGGCCACACTCTTGCCTGTTTATGGTGACATCTTCTATAGTTTAGGGCCCTGTTTTGTTGCATTAATATGTAATCTAATGGATTACATGTTATTATATTCCTACAGATCTACACAACCTACTCCACATCTTCAACGTTATAGAAAATTTAACAAATTAAACACTGAAATATCATCATTTGGATAAGTCTCCACCCTCGACTTAGTACTAGGAAGCACCTTTGGCATCCATTAGTTCTGAATCATTTGGAAAAAGATTCGACCAACTTTGCACAACTCTTACGGCAACAAGCACTGTGTACAAAACATTAGGAACACCTGCTCTTTCCATGACATGGCCTGACCAGGTGAAAGCTATGATCCTTGATGTCATGCTAAATCCACTTCAATCTGTGTAAATAAAGGTGAGGAGATGGGTTAAAAGATTTAATACTTGAGACACATGGATTGTGTATGTGTGCCATTCAGAGGGTGAATGGGCAAGATTGAAGTGCCTTTGAACGGAGTATGGTAGTAGCTGCCAGGCGTATCAGTTTGTCAAGAACTGCAATGCTGCTGGGTTTTTCACGCTCAAGATTCCCGTGTCTCAAGAATGGTCCACCGCCTAAAGGACATCCAGCCAACGGCAGACCTGTGGCCGAAAATGGGTCTTTGACAAAAAACGATAAAGGAGGCTGACCTGAATTGTGCAGAGCAACAGACTGGCTACAGTTAGTCAACTGACTGTCCAGTACAACATTGGTGCCCAAAGACCCATAAAAGAATGCACAACTCGTCGTACCTTGACACGAATGGGGCATGTCAGCCGACGACCTTGGAGTTCCACTTTCAGCACAAAAAAATAAATGGGTTGCAGTGGGCTAAGGAACAAACCATGGAAAATTTGAAAAACATTGCATGGTCTGATGAATTCCAGTTCCTGCTGTTTCACGCTGATGGGAGGACTTGGGTATGGTGAGAACCACATGAGTGCATGCATCCATCATCCATCAACATTGCAGGCTGGTGGTGTGGGGTGTTTTCATGGCACACATTGGGCCCCTTGATAAGTGGCACAATGTTTGAATGCCAAGGGATATATAAACAGGATTGCCAATCGGGTGCATCCCTTCATGGCAGCAGTGTATCAATCTGTGAATGGATTTTTTTTCAGCAGGATAATGCCACAAGGCTTGGATTGTCCAGGAATGGTTCCACAAATGATTCATTCAGCTTACTGCAGTGGCCTGCCCAGTCACCAGATCGCAATCCAATTGAGCATTTGTGGGATGAGATGGAATAAGCTATTCGGTATTGAGGTCCACTACCAGCCAATTTGATACAACTGTGGGACGCATTGGAGTCAACATGGGCCAGCATCCCTGTGGAAAGCTTTCTAGACCTTGTAGAGTCCATGGCTCGACAAATTGAGGCTGTTCTGAGGGAAAAACCGGGTGCAACTCGATATTAGGAAGGTTTTCCTAATGTTTTGTACACTGTGCATGTTGCTGTAAGAGTTGTGCAAAGTTGGTAGAATCTGATAGGCACTGTATTTGGGTAGATGGATGATAAGTGTTACCTGATCATGTTAACCTCTGGACGGTGTACCCTTTATTTAATTAGGCATTATTTGGAACCAATTTACTCTGTTGAATTTGAAGAATAAAATTGCATAATGGACCAGATTTTGGTTTTGAGTATCACTTTTATCATGATGCAATTTTCAAGCTAATTCAAATCTCAAACTGATCTCACTGGTTGAAATGTATTTTCTTATGAGCGTTTCCCTTCAGATGCCGAAACATGTCACTATTACAATGTATCTACTGACACTGGAGACTATTTTAACAAGTACACCTGTAAAATGAATATATTGGTGCCATGGAAAAATTGATGGAACTTGAGGCGAGAACATGGTTGGTTGGAATGTGAATTGCGAAATACTGGCGGGGCGAACTATACAATGGTAAAAGACCGCTTTTTCCCCCTTAAGTGATAATGCCAGAGAAGCCGGTGTTTGGAGTATATATTGGCACGGGTGTTCGGTCCGGCAAACCGTGCCAATATCATCCACATCGGCTTTGAGTGCATATTCACTTTTATACAACGGGTTACCAACATATTCAAATAATGATTAACATTTTGTTTTGATGTATTTGTTCATACTATTTCATCGTTCCACAAGATAGTCCCGATACAAATCTAGGGTTGTTACCCAAGCCGGCTGGTGTTTCGGTTGCCAGAGACGCGCCCCAGTCGTTACATTTTTTGTTCTGTATCTGTCGTTCATTCTTAATGTTCCATTGCCATGCTGGCTGGCAACGTTCTTATCCCTTGCTTGCTAGCTAGCCAACTACGGCTAACTTTGTCACGTCAAACAGTGCAGCCTAAATAGCTGCGTTTTTTAAGCTGTTTTGTGACGTTTGTTTGGATGCATGTTTATTGTTTATTTGGATGCATCATAGCAATGAGCTAATGAGGTGCAATATCGCCTGGTATGTCAGACAGACAGCAAGGTTTATACAAGTCTCCGCTGTTAACTAAATGTCTAGATACCTTTTTGTAGTGGATCAAATTTATAAACATCCTGGCTGGGCTGATGAGACAGTGGATTGCGTAATCAGATGGAACAGTAAATAGTCATTTTAATGTAATAATTTAGCTGGTGGTACCTTGTGGAATAGACACTGGCTGGAATGCGGTTTTAACCAATCAGCATTCAGGATTAGACCAACCTGTTGTATAATTCCTAAAATACCGAGACTTCAATTTTTTTTGTCTAGAAAAATTGACATAGTTTGGAGTGCTGTATATATATTTTTTCATCTGAGTAATATAGTTTGGTTATGATCTATCACAAAAGTTCAAGTGATCCCTCCATATTTCCATCTCATTTGACCTTGTCTGATGGATCATTCACACAGATGAAATAGTAGTTTTCCCACATACTGTTACATCACTCCCATATTTTCATGGCATTACACCTCTACATTGACGTTCCCTGATAGAAGTTATACACTTAATAACTACTCTTTAAAGTAGAATACTGTACAGTTAATTATCAGTACATAGGCAAGGCCCTGAGAATACACCAGACAGTTTTCTCCTTCACAAAATAAAGAATCCTTCCATAAAAATAAACTGCCTTTACTTTTAAATCATAACCCATTTGATTTTCATTCATTTTCACTTTCAGTCAGTGATTTACTAGTCTGTTTTACTCAAGCTTTTGGCATGTCTTGTAACTGCCCCGAAAAAGTAGGGTAGGAGGGGAAGTACCTCTAGGGGAAGTACCTCTAGGGTAAATAAAATCTTACTGGACAACTTCGGATTGTCCATTTGTTTCAATCCATTTTCCTTTATTTGGTGTCAAATGAATACGACCCAGGCCTACATATGTCTCCCAGCAGCTCTTCTGTGGTCCTCAGGAGTACTGTGTGTTGGAGATGGTCTTCCACAGCAGGGTTTTCAGGTTGTTGAGAACCAGCGAGTGGTGCACCTCCATCTGGCTAGCCAGGCCACTGAGCGTCACACAGGTACGGAGCTGCTTCTCCAGGTCTATGCGGAGGTCCTGGGGCGCCCCGGACACCAGATAGTCCTGTAGCATCACACACACCTTGGCCAGGTTGGGCTGGACCACCTCTGTGTTACATTGCTTCACCAGTCGATCACATGTTGCAGTGCAGTCACGCCCAAAGGTGCAGTCAGCGTTGGTCTCACAGCGACGTCCCCGCAGGAACCTGCGGACCGCCATCTCGGACGCCACGCTGCGCAGGTCTGTCATCTTGCAGTCATACCTGAAGTTGTACCCCACGTGGCGCGGGCTGGCGTCACACATCAGGAAGCTGCCATAGGCCCCGTGGAACACCTGTTGTAATTGATGGGGTACAGATGTTTAGTGTATAGATCATTATAAAATCAGACAACTACTTTCTATTCCCAATGATTATAAATTGTCTGTCCTCTGTCTAAGCTTGATGTGTTTTATGTATTCACAGAGCCGCAACCAGTGGCCAAAAGGTCATATTAGCATGGGCAGTACCATTGGGCTTCCATCATTTTAATTTAGCCAACTAGGGGGAAACTTCCAATTTCATTGGCTGATCCCTCCTGGTGACCCTTTTGGAGTCATGTTCAACCAGGTCATCAGGAGGGATCAGCCAATCGTGAAGAAAATTGACTACTTTAAAATGGAGATGGCCTCAATTTTTTTTTTTTTTTTTTTTTTTTTACCGTTATTTTACCAGGTAAGTTGACTGAGAACACGTTCTCATTTGCAGCAACGACCTGGGGAATAGTTACAGGGGAGAGGAGGGGGATGAATGAGCCAATTGTAAACTGGGGATTATTAGGTGACCATGATGGTTTGAGGGCCAGATTGGGAATTTAGCCAGGACACCGGGGTTAACACCCCTACTCTTACGATAAGTGCCATGGGATCTTTAATGACCTCAGAGAGTCAGGACACCCGTTTAACGTCCCATCCGAAAGACGGCACCCTATACAGGACAGTGTCCCCAATCACTGCCCTGGGGCATTGGGATATTTTTTAGACCAGAGGAAAGAGTGCCTCCTACTGGCCCTCCAACACCACTTCCAGCAGCATCTGGTCTCCCATCCAGGGACTGACCAGGACCAACCCAGCTTAGCTTCAGAAGCAAGCCAGCAGTGGTATGCAGGGTGGTATGCTGCTGCCCATGCTGTCACAGACGCTATAATGGCACAGATACAAAGATGAGTCCTCTATCTCTATGGCTCCTCCCATAATCTTATCTTTACCTCCTCTATGAACTCCAGCAGGCCGATGGTGATGCGGGCCCTCCGGGGCCACGCCGGGGCCAGCCACTGGTTCAGGCTGGAGCTCAGGGCCTCTGGGACTAATGCCTGCAGGTAGCTGGGGACCTCCAACCTATAGAGGGAGCTGTAGATTGAATGTAAAATTATTTCTGGGTAAAAAAATAATACATACATTTAATCCCATAGAATATAATTTGAAACCAATATACACCAAATCAAACCACACATCCAAGACACAAATGTTTGCAGTGGCATTTCTTGAAAATTACAAGGACACAACCAATTAAAATCAGCCAGTAGTCATTCTTTAATTAAAACCCTTATTTCCAAAGTGGTCCTCACCTGTGGCCCACGCGCTCAGTCACGTACAGGTCCCCGCAGAAGCCCAGCAGTTTGGGGGTATGCTCCTTCTCCTGCAGGGCTACCATCAGAAGGAACTCGTTGATCTGGAGGAGAGCCCACACAGACTTGGCTTCCGCCAGGGACACCTTGCGGTCCTTGTTGACATCGGCCAGGGTGATGACACGACCCACCAAGGTGGTGAGAGAAGGTTGCTCTCCCAGGTTAGACTGCAGGGAGGACAGAGAGAAGACAAAGTGAGGAACTGATATGTACAGGTGACCTCGATGTTCAAACCTTGCAAGCGAATGTTACAGTTTTTGTCCACTAAGCAACGGCGTAAATATCAGCCAGCTAAGACTTGAAGAACAGTTTAAATATACACTTCATGGACAGTTTATTAGGTACACCCATCTACACTGAAATATAAAAAAACGCAACATGCAACAATTTCAAAGATTTACTGAGTTACTGCGTTACAGTTCATATGGAAACCAGTCAATTGAGAAAAAAATATTAGGCCTAATCTATCGATTTCACTTGACTGGAGATACAGATATGCATCTGTTGGTCACAGATCGGTTGGGATTTGGTAATTGGATCCCAATTAGCCATGGCAAAAGTATCAGCTACTCTTCGGGTAGCGTCCCTATAAGCACACTGAAAGTCTGTTGTGAATTTGTTTTCTGTAAGCTATAAAAACAAAGAGAGTCGCACACATATATATATATATATATATATATATATATATATATATATATATATATATATATATATATATATATATATATATATATATATATACACACACACACACACACACACACACACACACACACACACAGTGGGGCAAAAAAAGTATTTAGTCAGCCACCAATTGTGCAAGTTCTCCCACTTAAAAAGATGAGAGGCCTGTAATTTTCATCATAGGTACACTTCAACTATGACAGACAAAATTAGAAAAAAAAATCCAGAAAATCACATTTTTATTAGACACTGGGTTTTCTGAAAAAGTGTTTAGGTGTGAATTCATTACATCCAGCAGTTTTTAAATCGACTCGATAGTTCAATGGAAACGCAACCTAACAGACGATTGTTATATCTATTTTCTATTCAAATGTTCTACATGTCGCCAAAAAAAAAATCACTGGACAAGTTAATGGAAACATAGCTACTGTCTGTAGGAGCAAACCATTTTCATGAATGGGGTGGTGTACCTAATAAACTGGCCACTGAGTGTATATAATGCTATTTAAAGAAAGAAAAAAATGGACAACCAAAAACAGTTCACTTTTCAGTTCAGTTAGTCGTACACACCATAATAAAAACGAGACTGTGTGAAATGATTGAAATGTGCTAGATTTCTTCCATATAACGTATTCCCTTCTCCACTCTCAGCCCATCTCTATATGGCTGAGAGTGGAGCCATTGTACTGACAATGACGTGTAGGGTTATATTTGGCACGGGGCTCCAGCCCCTAACCTCTCTCTGCCTCTCCCTCCCTCTCTCCCCCTACCGCCTCGTTCCATCACCCACTCTATCCTCTATCTCTATCTCCCTCCTCTCTGATTGAAGGGTTGAGTTAAATTGCATTTCAAATGTGCATGCCTGTAACACTGCCTGTACATCATCAAAAAGCACCAGTTCCCTATAGATGGGTTAGCTGCCAACGTCACGAAAACGATGTGCGCTTCCATGGGGCAGATGTCATCCTGTTGTTGTGTTTCTGGATGGTCAGATTGCTAGCAAGAATGACAAGAAACTGCCATGTGGGGAATCATAAGTGGCTTGTTTCAGCTTGTTATTGATACTATGTTTTGACTGATTTCATGTTAATGCTAATATGGTTCAAATTCACTAGCTAGCTAACCAACAACTAACGATTTAATTGAAAGACAAGTGCTCATTGTACAAATGTATTTAAGTTTTTTTATAAACAATGGAGACTAAATATAGCTTCTATCTTAGCCAACCCTGTCTGTTTTCCCCATAGTTACGCACGCCTCGGTTTGGTTGCTAAACAACCAACATGTCTATTATGGAAAGCTCTTCTATCTAATCTAACTGTGAGGACTGACAGGAAGTGAAATGGGCAACCAGACCTTGAGAAAGCTGTGCAACATCTCTCTGAACTCATCCATGGAGGTCCCGCGGGTGGGCTTGTCAAACAGGGTAATTTCCTGTCTCAGTACAGAGTCAGGAGCTCCGTCCCCCTTCAGAGGCTCTTCTAGACCACACTTTATCACCACAGGCCTGTCCTTCCACAGACCACTGTACACCTAGAACCACAGATAAATACACATTACATAGAGATAGAGTGTGTGTGCGTGGGTATTACCTGATGTGTGTGTATGTGTCACCTACTTGGTGTGTGGAAGAGGTGGACATGCATCGCTGCAGAGTCAGGCTCCTCTCCTCACACAGGGCCTTGCAGGACGACCCTGAGATAATGCCTCTCCTGTAGTGGTCACACTGAGACAGACAGGAAACAGAAAATACGTCATCACATTATGAACAGGAAGAGGATCCAAGGATCCTACAATATAGCAGGTTAAGAGAACTTACTTAGCAGGTTAGGTGAATTAGGTAAAGGTTAGGAAACGGGTTAGCTAAAAAAAAAGTACAGCTTTGTCAAAGGTGAATAATTGTATCTCTTCTAGCCATTACCATCTCTTCCTCATATGTACTATGCCCTAAATCCCAGGTGGAGATACCCACCTGCACGCAAACCATAGTTTTTTTTATACTGTAGATAACAATGGTGAGGATTTTCCAGTTTCCACACAGATGTCAACTTATTTTCACCCCCTGTGAGATGGCTTATGTGTTCATACACATGTATCGGTTATATTTGGTCCACCCAGGGCACTATGTAGCGATATACCCCAACCCCCCCAAAAAATCTGGAAAAGACTGTTTGCAGAAGCAGAAAGGAGAAGTAAAGTCATTGCATAAATTAGCATGTGTGAGATTATCTTGCTTAGGAAACATCCAGGCAAAACATCCAGGCAGCATGCCAGCCTGTAGCTAAAGCCACTGCTCCAGTAGCTAGTGCCACAGTGAGATGAGATCCACCCAAACAGTTTCACTCTTGCAAAACAAAATTGACAAATAAAGACTATAGGCTGTGACCTCCTTCTCCACAGTATAGCAGTTGCTATGGTACTATGACTTCATTTTGGCCACTTTGGTTGCGAGCCAACCAATTTAAGGCCCAGTCGTCCTTAATGTCGCAAAAATGTGCAAATTAGCCTAGCGGGACACACACAACAATGACACCACTCTTCTCTCACTCCTTCCTTGTCTCTTTTACACTCTCCATCCCGCTATCTCCTCTCTCCATGTTCCCCCTTTCCAGACACTGTTTTCCCTGTTTGTATGTCCTGAGACTGACAGCCTGCCTCTCCCTCTCACAGCACAAGGAAGAGTAGGGCACGATAGTACTGCCTTATTCATCACAATAACACTATACATAGATAAAGACACCAAAACAGGACCACCTCAGGCTGGCCATTCATCTTTACCCTCCCCAGATCCCAGATCAACAACGTCAGCACAGTCATTTCCCTCGTCACATACGTCACATATTTTACATTTCAGGTTGAATATATTCAGAAGTAAAGGATCAAGAGAGGATCAAGAGAGATCAAGGATCAAGAGATCCTTTACTTCTGAATGTGTGTGCTGACTGCTGAGCAACAAACACTCCCACTTCAGAGTATAAATGTAATATTTCACAGGGATCTCGCCCTTGCTGCTTATATTCAACCTGAAATGTAAAATATGTGACGAGGGAAATGACTGTGCTGACGTTATTGATCTGGGAATGATTGGTTACTTCTCATCACTGTTTATCACAGGGAACAATGCTAAAGAAAATTAGAGTAGAGTCACTTCTCCTGTGGTCTGGCTATCATTAAATGGCACCCTATTCCCTATTTAGTGCACAACTTTTGGACAGAGCCTGAGTAAATAAGATGCCATTTTGGATGCAGCCTCTCTGTTACATCACTGATTTCTCATCCAGTGTTACTCTTATCAGGTATTCTGTTAATTACTTTTTCCTGGCCCAAATTTGCTACTGTATTATAAGAGGAACCATCCTGCACTCAGCAGTCACTGACACAAAATACAGATTACCCATTCACTCTTTCCATCTGTCCATTTCCAGACCTTAGTGTTCCATCTTCCACCCACAGCGTGCCCACAAGGTTGTGGGCTAAAGCACACCTGCCCCCTCCCTCACAGTCCCTTTATATTGTCTTCCAATCCCTTACTCCCACGCTCTCGCTTTCTCCTTCCTTCGTAAGAGGTGTCAGGGTGTTCACGCTGTTTCATACTTACGATGACCATGTGGCAGACGTGTCCTCGGCAGAGCTCTGAGTAGGAGGCGTACTGCATGTAGAGGACCCAGCTGGCTACCAGGATCCCCAGCCAGGCCAGCAGCAGGTACTTCACCTTTAACGCCGGGAGACGACTCTACACAGGAGAGGAGAAGATTACACATTGACCAAAGTCCACAGTCCTACAGAAATGTGTCTTCTGCTTTATCCCAAACAATACACACATACTGAGGAAGAGAGGGGTTTTTGGCCAGAAAGACACTGAGAAATCTAAGCAATAATTATAATATGGTCTTGTGGAAGACATTTTTATCCAAGGCGAAATACAGAACTATCAGCATGGCCATTGCGGGGAAGAAAACACACAACACTGATTTGGCCAGCAGCATGTTCTACTTCTATGATCCATTGGAACCTGTATTTATGTAAGGACAGACGCTGGGAGATGAGAAGCAAGTACAGGGAGTCAACATTTCATAAATATCTGACATGAAACAAACAAGGACAGCGTCTGAACAGGGGAAACAACAACAATAATGCTGACAAAGAGATCAAACCGAGGAACAGACAGATATGGAGGGAAAAATCAACAAAGTAATGGAGTCCAGGTGAGTCCAAAGAAGGAGCAGATGCGCTTCCAGGCCTTGAGATGGCTCGAGAGGTTTTCTTGCCTCGGTTGGCTCGGCAGGCTCCTACCTCAGCCGACTCGTCAGGCTCCCGCGCCTCACCGGGCTCGTCAGGCTCCCGCGCCTCACCGGGCTCGTCAGGCTCCCGCGCCTCAGCCGGCTCGTCAGGCTCCCGCGCACGCCTCAGCCGGCTCCCGCGCACGCCTCAGACGGCTCCCGCGCACGCCTCAGCCGGCTCCCGCGCACGCCTCAGCCGGCTCCCGCGCACGCCTCAGCCGGCTCCCGCGCACGCCTCAGCCGGCTCCCGCGCACGCCTCAGCCGGCTCCCGCGCACGCCTCAGCCGGCTCCCGCGCACGCCTCAGCCGGCTCCCGCGCACGCCTCAGCCGGCTCCCGCGCACGCCTCAGCCGGCTCCCGCGCACGCCTCAGCCGGCTCCCGCGCACGCCTCAGCCGGCTCGCCCGGCTCCCGCGCACGCCTCAGCCGGCTCGCCCGGCTCCCGCGCACGCCTCAGCCGGCTCGCCCGGCTCCCGCGCACGCCTCAGCCGGCTCGCCCGGCTCCCGCGCACGCCTCAGCCGGCTCGCCCGGCTCCCGCGCACGCCTCAGCCGGCTCGCCCGGCTCCCGCGCACGCCTCAGCCGGCTCGCCCGGCTCCCGCGCACGCCTCAGCCGGCTCGCCCGGCTCCCGCGCACGCCTCAGCCGGCTCGCCCGGCTCCCGCGCACGCCTCAGCCGGCTCGCCCGGCTCCCGCGCACGCCTCAGCCGGCTCGCCCGGCTCCCGCGCACGCCTCAGCCGGCTCGCCCGGCTCCCGCGCACGCCTCAGCCGGCTCGCCCGGCTCCCGCGCACGCCTCAGCCGGCTCGCCCGGCTCCCGCGCACGCCTCAGCCGGCTCGCCCGGCTCCCGCGCACGCCTCAGCCGGCTCGCCCGGCTCCCGCGCACGCCTCAGCCGGCTCGCCCGGCTCCCGCGCACGCCTCAGCCGGCTCGCCCGGCTCCCGCGCACGCCTCAGCCGGCTCGCCCGGCTCCCGCGCACGCCTCAGCCGGCTCGCCCCGCTCCCGCGCACGCCTCAGCCGGCTCGCCCGGCTCCCACGCACGCCTCAGCCGGCTCGTCAGGCTCCCACGCATGCCTCAGCCGGCTCGTCAGGCTCCCACGCACGCCTCAGCGGGATTGTCAGGCACCCACGCCTCAGCGGGATCGTCAGGCTTTCACACCTCATCCGGCTCGTCAGGCTTCCATGCCTCAGCCGGCTCCCATGGCTTGGCCGGCCCGTCAGGCTCACCCAGGTGGGACGCCGGGTGGCTCTCCTAGAGGGGGTGGGGTACTGTCACACCTGTTCCCGCTCCTCCTGCCTGGCGCTCGAGGACGCCAGGCTGCCCATTATTACGCACACCTGTCACCCATTATTATGCACACCTGTCACCAAGCCTGATGAGCAAGCTAAGGCATCCCCGGTTCCGTCGGCAACGGCACCCGGACCCGACGTCACCAATCAAAACTAAAAAACTAAAAGGAAACTCCCTGATGCTTCCAATATGGGTGTCAGCATTCTGTAAAGACAGACGCTGAGAGACGAGAAGCAAGTACAGGGAGTGAACATTTAATAAATATCCGACATGAAACAAACAAGGACAGCGTCTGAACAGGGGAAACATAATGACAATAAATGCTGACACAGGGATCAAACCGAGGAACAGACAGATATAGGAGGGGCAATCAACAAAGTAATGGAGTCCAGGTGAGTCCAAAGAAGCGCAGATGTGTGTAACGATGGTGACAGGTGTGCGTAATGATGGGTAGCCTGGTGCCCTCGAGCGCCAGGGAGGGGGAGCAGGAACAGGTGTGACAATTTACTGTTGGCTGTAGTGCCATATCAGAGGGGCATCTACAAAGTTACATTTTTAACAGATGCCCTCTTGTTGAACTCTCTAATGTGCAAAGAAATATGCAGTCTTGCCATTCCTGGCACCTTTCTTTTACTCCTCAAACGTTCATCGAGTATAAGGTTTGGTTGTCACAAAATGACAACCTGGTCTCAGAGCATTTTGTATTATGCTGTACACAAACCTGAGAAAATTCATTTAGTATGTTATGTTATGTTTAGTATGGCATGTATTAATTTGTGATGTCCATCCCCCATTTCATATGATATATATTACGAATTACAATTTGTATTATATGTTACGAATTTGAAAAACGTACAATATTTTATGAATTTGCAAAATGTACAATATGTCACAAATTTGCAAAATGTAAGATATGTTACGAATTCTAGCTAGGTGGCTAACGTTACCTAGGGGTTAGGGTTAAGTTTAGGAGTTAGATTAAAGGGTTAAGGTTAGGGGAAGGGGAAGATAAAAGGGTTAAGGTTTGGGGAAGGGTTAGCAAACATGCTAAGTAGTTGCAAAGTAGCTCAAAAGTAGTAAGTAGTTGAAAATGTGCTAAAATGCTAAAGTTGTCCGTGATGATATTTGAACTCACAACCTTTGGATTGCTAAACATTCACGTTACACGCCAACCCAGTCACACCGACCAGGCACCCTCCTTCGTTTTTGTCTTAGATAACCATCTGTCTTATGTAACCATACCAAACATAATATATCATACTAAATGGAGAGTCCAGAATTTATACTGAACACAAATATAAACGCAACATGCAACAATTTAAAAGATTTTACTGAGTTACAGTTCATATAAGGAAATCAGTCAATTTAAATAAATTCATTAGGCCCAGATATGCATCTGTTGTTCAGATAGCTTAAAAAACAGTAAGGGCATGGATCAGAAGACCAGTCAGTATCTGGTGTGACCACCATTTGCCTCATGCAGCGCGACACACCTCCTTCACATAGAGTTGATCAGGCTGTTGATTCTGGCCTGTGGAATGTTGTTCCACTCTTCAATGGCTGTGCAAAGTTGCTGGATATTGGCGGGAAATAGAACATGCTGTCATACATGTCGATCCAGAGCATGCCAAACCTGCTCAATGGGTGACATGTCTTGTGAGTATGCAGGCCATGGAAGAACTGGGACATTTTCAGCTTCCAGGAAGAGTGTACATACAGATCCTTGCAACATGGGGCCGTGCATTATTATACTGAAACATGAGGTGATGGCAGCCGATGAATGGCAAGACAATGGGCCTCAGGATCTTGTCATGGTATCTCTGTGCATTGAAATTGCCATCAATTAAATGCAATTGTGTTCGATGTCTGTAGCTTATGCCTACCTATACCATAACACCACCGCCACCATCTGGAACTCTGTACACAACATTGACGTCTGCAAACTGCTAACCCACACGACGCCATACACATGGTTGTAAGGCCGGTTGAACGTACTGCCAAATTTTCTAAAATGAAGTTGAAGGCGGCCTATGGTATAGAAATGAACATTCAATTCTCTGGCAACAGCTCTGGTGGACATTCCTGCAGTCAGCATGCCAATTGCACGCTACCTCAAAACTTGAGACATCTGTGGCATTGTGTTGCGTGACAAAACTGCACATTTCCCCCAGCACAAGGTGTAACGATCCTGCTGTTTAATCAGCTTCTTGATATGCCACACCTGTCAGGTGGATGGATGCTCTTGGCAAAGGAGACATGCTCACTAACTGGGATGTAAACACATTTGTGCACAAAAGTTGAGAAAAAATAAGGTTTTTGTGCATATGGAACATTTCTGGGATCTTTAATGGACCAACACTTTACATGTTGCGTTTATATTTTTGTTCAGTACATAATGATATGCAAAGCTCTGGGACCAGATTGCAAATGAATATGAATAATCACTTTTAATACATAAGTACGTGCAGAACCCATACTCTGGGGGTAGTAAATTGTCTCGATTTTCATGCAACTTCCCAAGCCATCATTCACAGTTTCAGGGCCTTCACTGCAGCCAAAACTGAAAGGCTTGTGTATTCAAGAAATGAATACCACGGATGTATATCACTCAAATCTTTCCAACATTGATATTGAATAACACCCCAGTGTCCACAAGGCAAATAGCCTGGTGTCAACTTTGTGCAGACAAAATAAAATCAATACAATGGTTTATTGTGTTATTACCTAATTAGAAGTCTATGGTTTAGCAATTAACTAACAAATAGAGAGAATACTGATCTGATGGCATATAGGGCACAAAAACGCAGCCAAATCTCAGCTAGTGGTCCCACCTGCAGCCCCTTCGACATAGGGCAAAACAGCACCAGGTGCACAAGCCTCCGTAAACCTCTGGGCATCATAAGCGATTCCGTTAGTAGAAAGCGCTCGGGCTGGAACGGCAAATCACTGAACCTTATTCCCGTCGAGACACATCCATGGGACCAGCATCTCCAGTCTGAGCACACTAAACTGACGTCACCTGTTCAATTTTGGCATTCAATTTTGTGCGCATTTATCGTTCGAGATTTGCAAGTGGAGCAAAGATCCTTTATGAAAATAAAAGACCAAATCTAAACAGTCCAGAGCGACAGTGAGTCAGGTCAGCGAGAAAGTGGGCATCGTTTCATAATCCAATTTCACACACAAACAACGCCATTCGTTTTGCAGAAAATCATAGCCTATCCTTAGCTTTCAGCCGTCATTGGGGAAAAATACAAAGTGGAGCTATATTCCCTTCACAACATACAGACTGACATTCTGAGCACATGTTTTCAGCTGCCTAGGCACAATCGGTTAGGATATATTAATGTTGACTGAAAAATCCTGTCCGACTCCTCCGTTTCAAAAAATACATTATTGAATACGCTACTAGTCTACCCCTTCTGACTCAACGAACGAACTCTCGTAACAGCAAGAGCCAATGTATGCCTGACCTGAAAATGTGGTCGGTGCCACTAAATGGATGGTGTGACGCAATCGCGGAGCATCCGGAGGAGGCAGGTCAAATTGAGCTCTGTACAACATCGCCGTACGCCTCTCAAACGTTGTAACAATGGGGAGGGCTCGGTATAGCTCCGCAATGACATGATTGGTTGACGGTAGGTGAGGTCGGGAAGTCCTGTATGAACACAAACTCACTTCCTTGACAACTTCCTTCACAACCTGACCTCTACAGAGGCCATATCGCCGTAGATTGACCATGTAGCGCCTTTAACAGCCAGCTTTGCAGTGACTCATGAGAGTGCTATTTTAAAAGGGCAAGTTGCAGGTCTCAAGCCACCAGTATTCTGCCAGCAGGACAAATGATGACGTCACGTTCGTATGGTAATAAGGAAACCTTTAAAATAAAAGCCCCTATTTCAAAACAATGCAAAGTGGATAACTCATTCAAAATATATTGCATTTGTATCAATGGCCACTTGTATTGTGCAACAAGAAAAGGCAATAAATCATTTAAGAGAAAAAAAATGTAATATGTTTTTAGAAACTTGTTCTACCTGTCTCAGTGGTGTGGAAAATACTCAGTAGGGTCTCTACTAACCTAATATTTGTAGTTTTGGAGGTGGACTATGTAGTACATATCCAGCTTATCCAGCAGCACTTCATTCTCCACCCCCTCCAAAACTCCACCCCTTCATTCTCCACCCCCTCCATAGCCCCCAATGCAATACACTGTAATAGACTATACATTGGTAACATCACTGATACATCACTTGGGCCAAGCTTCCTGCCATCCAGGACCTCTATATCAAGCGGTGTCAGAGGAAGACCCTAAAAAGTGTCAGACTCCAGACACCGTAGTCATAGACTGTTCTCTCTGCTACTGCACGGCAAGAGGTACCGGAACGACAATTAGAGGTCCAAAAGGCTTCTTAACAGCTTCTACCCCCAAGCCATAAGACTCCTGAAGAGCTAATCAACGGGCTACCCAGACCCCTCTTTTACGCTGCTGCTCTGTTTATAGTCTATGTGTAACGGATGTGAAATGGCTAGCTAGTTAGCGGGTACGCGCTAGTAGCGTTTCAATCAGTTACGTCACTTGCTCTGAAACCTAGATGTAGTGTTGCCCCTTGCTCTGCAAGGGCCGCGGCCTTTGTGGAGCGATGGGTAACGAAGCTTCGTGGGTGTCAGTTGTTGATGTGTGCAGAGGGTCCCTGGTTCGCGCTCGGGGCGAGGGGACGCCGTAAGTTATACTGTTACATATGCATAGTCACTTCAATTCTACCTACATGGACATATTACCTCGACTAACTGATGCCCCCGCATACTGACTCTGGACTGGTACCCTCTGTATATAGCCTGGCTTGTTATTTACTGCTGCTGTTTAATTATTTGTTACTTTTATATTTTTTTATGCACTGAACACTTAAAAAAATAAAATAAAATAATCTTCTTAAAGCATTGTTGGTTAAGGGCTTGTAAGCAAGCATTTCACTGTAAGCTCTACACCTGTTGTATATGTCGCATGTGACAAATACAATTAGCTTTGATTTGTGTTGTACTACTGAATGAAACTGTGAATATATGCACTCAGACCAGCCTTTGTGATTGAACTTACGTTAATTACATTACTTTAGTTGGCTGCTTTGACCAAAACGTGAATGTCATAACCTATTCTACGAGCCTATTGTTTGTGTATGATCTTTATTTATTGCTCACTTGTTTTTTAACAATGTCAGGTACAGGCCGGTATGACTGGGACCTTCAGCAAGTAAAAGACAGGGGATAAGAAATAATTTGAACATCACAGATATAAATTGCCACTGTGCCCATGATAAATTTAACTACATTACTTTAGTTGTCTGCTATGAGCAAAACTTGTATGTAATATAACCTATTCTGGGAGCCTAGTGTGTGTGAATGAACTATGTGAAATATCTTTGGACAATTGGCTTCCCTGAAATCATGTACTGATTGGAGGAGCAATATGAGTCTCAGAGGTCGTCACGCTGGCTGGGGATGGTGATGGAGGCTTTGGTGGTCCACACAACAAAGAAGCAGGTGTTTCTTCCAATGATGTGGAGCTGGCCTTGGACCTGGTGCTAGTAAGGATGGTCTTCACGGAGGCGGTAAGACCCTCCCTCCTTGATATAGAAATCCTTTGCCTCTTCATTCATTCACTTCATTGCCTCTTCAATGGTAAGGTCCGTTGCACCATAAGGACACTTGACCTCCACCACTGCTGTGGTGCCCACAAAACCATCTGGTGAGGCACCAAGGATCCCAGACCCCGTGACTCAAAGCCCTGACTCCTGCACATCCATCCTTGTAGCCATTTTGAATGCCTTGATGTCCTCCACTTTGCTCTCTGTGCCCCAATTTACAGACACCAACCACTGTGATCTGAGGACCCTTTTTAGCAGTGACATATTAAAACGCTTGGCCCTAACCCCTGCTCCATAATTGCTGGCCTTTAGCCACTGAAGATCCTCCTCTGTGGGCTCTCGGGACAGAAGGCTGTAGTCTTTGGCCGGATACAGGTCCTCCACTGACTGCACCTGGATGGGCATGGCAGGCTTCCTCCACTCACCTTCCACATCCATGCCGCCGATATTGTAAATAAAGACAGATTTTTTTTTTTTTCAGGTCATGCAACTGCAATACAGACTGGATGTCTGCAAACAAAGTCAATAATTCTGAACATCAATAGATTTTTAGATTCCTTCTCATCAATGACAACATTCTAGAACTTACACTACATTACTAATGCTAAAAAAGAAACGTCCCTTTTTCAGGACCCTGTCTTTCAAAGATAATTCTCAAAAATCCAAATCGCTTCACAGATCTTCATTGTAAAGGGTTTAAACACTGTTTCCCATGCTTGTTCAATGAGCCATAAACAATTAATGAACATGCACCTGTTTAACGGTCGTTAAGACACTAACAGCTTACAGACGGTAGGAAATTAAGGTCACAGTTATGAAAACTTACGACACTAAAGAGGCCTTTCTACTGACTCTGAAAAACACCAAAAGAAAGATGCCCAGGGTCCCTGCTCATCTGCGTGAACGTGCCTTAGCCATGCTGCAAGGAGGCATGAGGACTGCAGATGTGGCCAGGGCAATAAATTGCAATGTCCGTACTGTGACACACCTAAGACAGCGCTACAGGGAGACAACACGAACAGCTGATCGGCCTCGCAGTGGCAGACCACGTGTAACAACACCTGCACAGGATCGGTACATCCGAACATCACACCTGCGGGACAGGTACAGGATGGCAACAACAACTGCACGAGCTACACCAGAAACACACGATCAAATCAAATGTATTTATATAGCCCTTCTTACATCAGCTGATCTCAAAATGCTGTACAGAAACCCAGCCTAAAACGCCAAACAGCAAGCAATGCAGGTGTAGAAGCACGGTGGCTAGGAAAAACTCCCTAGAAAGGCCAAAACCTAGGAAGAAACTGTTACGCACGCCTCTGAGAAGAGGGAACGCAACTCCCTCCTACAACTCAACTCTCTGAAGTGCAAGAGGTATGGACTGTAGGTGCGAGTAAGGATGACACAAAAGCAGAATTTACCGTTTACTAGGATTTATTTTCTTACACGGTAATATGGGGAAAAGGGGCTGGACGGAACCAAAGCAAAGAAAGTAAATATCAAAGTTCCCCCTCTCCTATCTAACCTGCCTACCCACTTAACTTACCTAACTTAACACCGCCTGGTGCCCTAACCAAAATACAGGGGGTGGTCCGCCCAGGTCTTACCTAGTGTGCCTAGACAGTAAATATACTACGGGTATATGTATGCCCGCGGGCCTCTTGCCTAAGCACTCCCAAAGTGCCTTCTCCTTCCCCCCTGGGAACAAATGAAACAGAATAATTATTAACAATTTCACAAACACTCACAAACACAGGACATAGCAAAACTGCTACCAACAACAACAGTACATACCACACTTTCTGATACACAACCAACACTATATCACAATCTAATTTCTCTCTCTCTCTCAATCTCCCTCTAATCTCTAATTTCTCTTGATCTCTCCAAAATATTCAATTCTATCTTTGATCTCCAAATCTCTACTCCTGATCTGATCTGATCTGATCTGATCTGATCTGATCTGATCTCATCTCTCCTCTCTCTCTAAATCTCTACCCTCTTTTCTCCTGGGCAGAACACTGGCTTTTATCTTCAGGTGGCAATGGTGATTAGAGTCAGCTGCTTCTTGACGAGGGGGCGGGGTCAGCTCCAATCACCAATTAGCCTGGGGTCGACCAATCAGCTGGTTGGGGAGTACTTCAGGAAGCCATCTCCTGAAACACACACACTAAAATACAAAACAGAACACAGAAACTGGAGAACGTAACAGAAACCTAGAGAGGAACCAGGCTATGAGGGGTGGCCAGTCCTCTTCTGGCTGTGCCGGATGGAGATTATAACAGAACATGGCCAAGATGTTCAAATGGTCATAAATTACCAGCATGGTCAAATAATAATAATCACAGTAGTTGTCGAGGGTGCAGCAAGTCAGAACCTCAGGAGTAAATGTCAGTTGGCTTTTCATAGCCGATCATTAAGAGTATCTCTACCGCTCCTGCAGTCTCTAGAGAGTTGAAAACAGCAGGTCTGGGACAGGTAGCACGTCCGGTGAACAGGTCAGGGTTCCATAGCCACAGGCAGAACAGTTGAAACTGGAGCAGCAGCACGGCCAGGTGGACTGGGGACAGCAAGGAGTCATCATGCCAGGTAGTCCTGAGGCATGGTCCTAGGGCTCAGGTCCTCCGAGAGAGAGAAAAAAAGAGAGAATTAGAGAGAGCATACTTAAATTCACACAGGACACCGAATAAGACAGGAGAAGTACTCCAGATATAACAAACTGACCCTAGCCCCCCGACACATAAACTACTGCAGCATAAATACTGGAGGCTGAGACAGGAGGGGTCAGGAGACACTGTGGCCCCATCCGATGATACCCCCGGACAGGGCCAAACAGGAAGGATATAACCCCACCCACTTTTCCAAAGCACAGCCCCCACACCACAAGAGGGATATCTTCAACCACCAACGTACCACCCTGAGACAAGGCCGAGTATAGCCCACAAAGATCTCCGGCACTGCACAACCCAAGGGGGGGGCACCAACCCAGACAGGAAGATCACGTCAGTGACTCAACCCACTCAAGTGACGCACCCCTCCAAGGGACGGCATGAAAGAGCACCAGTAAGCCAGTGACTCAGCCCCTGTAATAGGGTTAGAGGCAAAGAATCCCAGTGGAGAGGGGAACCGGCCAGGCAGAGACAGCAAGGGCGGTTCGTTGCTCCAGAGCCTTTCCGTTCACCTTCACACTCCTGGGCCAGACTACACTCAATCACATGACCCACTGAAGAGATGAGTCTTCAGTAAAAGCTTAACTGACTCTGGCGTTCCGCCAGCGGAACTCCTCCCACATTCCACTGAAAAGGCAGAGCGCGAAATTCAAAATATATATTTTTGAAATATTTAACTTTCACACATTAACAAGTCCAATACAGCAAATGAAAGGTACACATCTTGTGAATCCAGCCAACATGTCCGATTTTTAAAATGTTTTACAGCGAAAACAGCACGTATATTTATGTTAGCTCACCACCAAATACAAAGAAGGACAGACATTTTTCACAGCACAGGTAGCATGCACAAAGCCAACCTAACTAACCAAGAACCAACCAAACTAACCAAGAAACAACTTCATCAGATGACAGTCTTATAACATGTTACACAATAGATCTATGTTTTGTTCGAAAAATGTGCATATTTGAGGTATAAATCAGTTTTACATTGCAGCTACCATCACAGCTACCGTCAAAAATAGCACCGAAGCAGCCAGAGTAATTATAGAGACCAACGTGGAATACCTAAATACTCATCATAAAACATTTCTGAAAAATGCATCGTGTACAGCAAATGAAAGACAAGCATCTTGTGAATCCAGCCAATATTTCAGATTTTTTAAGTGTTTTACAGCGAAAACACAATATAGCATTATATTAGCTTACTACAATAGCCTACCACACTACCGCATTCATTCATCAAGGCACGTTAGCGATAGCAATAGGCACGTTAGCGTTAGCGAATAAACCAGCAAAATATATTAATTTTCACTAACCTTCATAAACCTTCCTCAGATGACAGTCCTATAACATCAGGTTATACATACACTTATGTTTTGTTCGAAAATGTGCATATTTAGAGCTGAAATCAGTGGTTATCCATTATGCTAACGTAGCTTCTTTTTCCCAGAATGTGCGGATATTTCTATTAGACTCTCACCTATTCTGACCTAATAGCTATTCATAAACATTACAAAAAAATACATGTTGTATAGGAAATGATAGATACACTAGTTCTTAATGCAATCGCAATGTTAGAATTCTAAAAATATCTTCATTACGACATAAGGCTTATGTTATAGCGAGAGAGTGGCCAAAACCTGGGCGCAAAACTACTAGTACACAGTTCGACAGATATATGAAATAGCATCACAAAATGGGTCCTACTTTTGGTGATCTTCCATCAGAATGTTGTACAAGGGGTCCTTTGTCCAGAACAGTCGTTGTTTGGATTTAGAACATCGTTTTTCCCTCTTGAATTAGCAAGCACACTGGCCAAGTGGCGCGAAGCTCTCCATCGTCAACAAACACAGACAACGCAACACGCCTAACGTCCCGGAAAAATTTCAATAGTCTAATAAAACTATATTGAAAAAACATACTTTACGATGATATTGTGACATGTATCAAATAAAATCAAAGCCGGAGATAGTAGTCGCCTATAACGACAGCTTTTCAGAAGGCAATTCCAGGTCCATCTTCGCGCTTTCCAGAAAACAGGAAATGGATGACTCGTCGTGCCAAGAAGATTTATTCCACCTCAGACCAAGATAAACACTTCATTTCTTCTCTCACTTCCTCTTGACATCTAGGGGAAGGTGTATGACGTGCATGTATACTCATACGTATCATGCCCATTTATAGGCAGGCCCTTGAACAGAGCATCATTTTCAGACTTTCCACTTCCTGGTCAGAAAGTGTGCTGCCAAATGAGTTCTGTTTTACTCACAGACAAAATTCAAACGGTTTTAGAAACTAGAGAGTGTTTTCTATCCAATAGTAACAATAATATGCATATTGTACGAGCAAGAATAGAGTACGAGGCCATTTAAATTGGGCACGATTTTCCCCCAAAGTGAAAATAGCACCCTCTGTCCTCAACAGGTAGGTTGAGACCGAGTCTGCGTCTCTCACAATCCCTCCATCAGTGCTCAGACTGTCCGCAATAGGCTGAGAGAGGCTGGACTGAGGGCTTGTAGGCCTGTTGTAAGGCAGGTTCTCACCAGACATCACCGGTAACAACGTCGCCTATGGGCACAAACCCACCATCGCTGGACCAGACAGGACCGGCAAAAAGTGCTCTTCACTGACGAGTTGCAGTTTTGTCTCACCAGGGGTGATGGTCGGATTCGCGTTTATTGTCAAATGAATGAGCGTTACACCGAGGCCTGTACTCTGGAGCGGGATCGATTTGGAGGTGGAGGGTCCGTCATGGTCTGGGGCGGTGTGTCACAGAATCATCGGACTGAGCTTGTTGTCATTGCAGGCAATCTCAATGCTGTGCGTTACAGGGAAGACATCCTCCTCCCTCTTGTGGTACCCTTCCTGCAGGCTCATCCTGACATGACCCTCCAGCATGACAATGCCACCAGCCATACTGCTGGTTCTGTGTGTGATTTCCTGCAAGGCAGGAATGTCAGTGTTCTGCCATGGCCAGCGAAGAGCTCGGATCTCAATCCCATTGAGCACATCTGGGACTTGTTGGATCAGAGGGTGAGGGCTAGGGCCATTCCCCCCAGAAATGTCCGGGAACTTGCAGGTGCCTTGATGGAAGAGTGGGGTAACATCTCACAGCAAGAACTGGCAAATCTGGTGCAGTCCATGAGGAGGAGATGCACTGCAGTACTTAATGCAGCTGGTGGCCACACCAGATACAGACTATTACTTTTGATTTTGACCCCCCTGTTGTTCAGGGACACATTATTCAATTTCTGTTAGTCACATGTCTGTGAAACTTGTTCAGTTTATGTCTCAGTTGTTGAATCTTATGTTCATACAAATATTTACACGTTACATTTGCTGCAAATAAACGCAGTTGACAGTGAGTGGACATTTATTTTTTGCTGAGTTTATGTGGATACCTGCTTGTCGAACATCTCCTTCCAAAATCATGGGCATTAATATGGAGTTGGTCTCCCCTTTGCTGCTATTACAGCCTCCACTCTTCTGGGAAGGCTTTCCACTAGATGTTGAAACATTGCTGCGGGGACTTGCTTCCATTCAGCCGCAAGAGCATTAGTGAGGTCGGGCACTGATGTTGGGCGATTAGGCCTGGCTTGCAGTCGGCGTTCCACAAAACATTACACTTGGCATAATGCATTCAGGCAGGTAGCGTTCTACTGGCATCCGCCAAACCCAGATTAGTCTGTCAGATTGGGAGGTGGTGAAGCGTGATATTAAATTCATTTCAATAGAGCACATGGATTCATCATGGATTGGGCACAGGTCTCTGACCACGCTGGTGAACGGTAGCTGATAGTGTCGGCTAGAGATGAGGTGCAATTTGTAGTATTTCAGAGGTCTTCTCTGTTGCTAATCAGCATTTAAAATGTTTGAGTGTAAATTCAGGCAAATACATTGATAAAACTCACCTTGTCCGAGAGAGAATTACATGGTTATCAAAACGTCACAAGGTAAGCCTAAACCAAACACATACTTAGTTTGAAGTGTTAGTGAATTTTACAATGTTAAAAATAGTTTAAAAAATGATTGTAACCATATCAATGTTTGACCGCTAGGTTTTATGGGTATTAAGACACGTCCACTGTGCTGGACTATAGCTATCAACATACCAGTATTTGTGTAAATTTCACGACTCAGGATATGACCCAGATGCAGACACGGGGCGGATAGTACAGTTCGAATAATATTTATTATACAAGGGGGCAGGGCAAGTCGAGGGTAGGCTGAGTTCAGTAATTGCATTTTATAGATACTTTGATGAGATCCTGAGGACCATTTTCGTGCCATGCATCCGTCGCCGTCACCAAATGTTTCAGCATGATAATGCACAGCCCTATGTCGCAAGGGTCTGTACACAATTCCTGGAAATTAAAAATGTCCCAAGTCTTCCATGGCCTGCATACTCACCTGACATGCCACCCATTGAGCATGTTTGGGATGCTCTGGATCTACGTGTACAACAGCATGTTCCAGTTCCTGCCAATATCCAGCAACTTCACACGGCCATTGAATAGGAATAGTACAACATTCCACAGGCCACAATCAACAGCCTGATCAACTCTATGCGAAGGAGATGTGTCACGCTGTATGAGGAAAATGGTGGTCACACCAGGTACTGATTGGTTTTCTGAGCCACACCCCTAAATTTTTCTTAAGGTATCTGTGACCAGATGCATATCTATATTCCCAGTCATGTGAAATCCATAGATTAGTGCTTAATGCATTTATTTCAATTGACTGATTTTCTTATAAACTGTAACTCAGTAAAATCTTTGAAATTGTTACATTGCTTTAATATTTTTTTGTTCAGTACATTTAAGTATCAAAAGTAAAGGTAATTACTAAAATATACTTGAGTATCAAAAATAAAAGTATAAATAGTTGGTCACGAACCGGCTCAAAGTCCGTAACAAAAGGGAGACAACGTGGGGACAAGGAATAACAAAATATATTTATTAAATAAAGTAAACTAAATACAATTAACAATGGTGTGTGTAATCAGTAGTGTAAGTTAGTGTTTGCATGCATAAATGTGATAATGCTGGGTGTTGAAAGGTGCCAAAGCAAACAAACAAACAAACAAACAAACAAACAAACAAACAAACAAACAAACAAACAAACAAACAAACGGCCACAAAAATGCCACAACCAAAACATATCAGTGTCTGCATGGAGAGAGTCTCCTCAATGAATGAGGAAGAGGTGCATTTATCCTGGGACACACCCGAGCCCAGGTGTGTCCCATTTCGCTGACGACCCTCCCGGCTCCGCCCACCGACATCCTATTAAGGAAAACGAGAGCAAAGAGAAAGAATTTGGCAGACAGAGTGGAAGAGTCGTCACATTTCAAATTCTTTATTTTAAGAACATTTCATTTACAGATAGCCAGGGGTACACTTAAACACTCAGACTTAATTTACAAAAGAAGCATTTGTGTTTCATGAGTCCCTGAGTCTGCCAGATCAGAGGCAGTAGGGATGACCAGGGATGTTCTCTTAATTAGTCTGTGAATTTTCCTGTCAATCAATCAAATGTATTTATAAAGCCCTTTTTTATTATTTTTATTTTTACTTTTACCCCCTTTTCTCCCCAATTTTGTGGTATCCAACTGGTAGTTACAGTCTTGTCGCTGCAACTCCCGTACAGACTCGGAAGAGGCAAAGGTAGAGAGCCATGTGTCCTCCGAAACACGACCCAACCAAGCCGCACTGCTTCTTGACACAATGCCCGCTTAACCCGGAAGCCAGCCACACCAATGTGTCAGAGGAAACACCATACACCTGGCGACCGTGTCAGTGTGCATGCGCCCAGCCCGCCACAGGAGTCTTGCTAGAGAGCGATGGGACAAGGACATCCCTCCCGGCCAAACCCTCCCCTAACCCGGACCTTGCTGGACCAATTGTGTGCCACCCCATGGGTCTCCCGGTCGCGGCCGGCTGCGATAGAGCCTGGACTCAAACCAGGATCTCTAGTGGCACAGCTAGCAATGCGATGCAATGCCTTAGACCACTAAACAGGAAAATCACATCTGTGACTCAACCCACTCAAGTAACGCACCCCTCCTAGGGACGGCATGGAGGAGCACTAGTAAGCCAGTGACTCAGCCCCCGTAATAGGGTCAGGCAGAGAATCCCAGTGGAGAGAGGGGAGCCGGTCAGGCAGAGACAGCATTGGCGGTTCGTCGCTCCAGTACCTAACAGTTCACCTTCGCACCCCTGGGCCAGACTACACTCAATCGTAGGACCTACAGAAGAGATGAGTCTTCAGTAAAGACTTAAAGGCAGAGACTGATTCTTATTTATCTCACAAGGATAGGCAGATCGTTCCATTAAAATTCAATTCTATAGGAGAAAGCTCTGCCTCCAGCTGTTTGCTTAGAAAGTCTAGGGACAATAAGGAGGCCTGTGTCTTATGACCATAGCGTACGAGTAGGTATGTATGGCAGGACCAAATTGAAGAGATAGGTAGGAGCAAGCCCATTCAATGCTTTGTAGGTTAGCAGTAAAACCTTGAAATCAGCCCTAGCCTTAACAGAAAGCCAATGTAGAGAGGCTAGCACTGGAGAAATATGATCAAATGTTTTGGTTCTAGTCAAGGTTCTAGCAGCCGTGTTTAGCACTAACTGAAGTTTATTTATTTCTTTGCAGCAGTCTAACCTAGAATTGACAAAAGCATGGATTCATTTTTCTGAATCATTTTTGGATAGAAATGTTCTGAGTTTTGCAATGTTATGAAAATGGGAAAAAAAGCTGTCCATGAAACAGTCTTGATATGTTCGTTCAAAGAGAGATCAGGGTCCAGAGTAACGCCGAGGTCCTTCACAGTTTTATTTGAGATGACTGTACAACCATCAAGATTATTTGTCAGAAATAGCATCTCTGTTTGGTTCGAGTTTAAAAGTAGAACATTTGCTGCCATCCACTTCCTTATGTCTGAAACACAGGCTTCCAGGGAGGGCAATTTTGGGGCTTCACCATGTTTCATCGAAATGTACAGCTGTGTGTTGTCCGCATAGCAGTGAAAGTTAATAATATGTTTCCGAATTACATCACCAAGAGGTAAAATATATTGGGAAAACAACAGTGGTCCTAAAACAGAACCTTGAGGAATGCCGAAACTTACAATTGATTTGTCAGAGGTATAACCATCCACAGAGACAAGTTGATATCTTTCCGACAGACAATATCTAAACCAGGCAAGACCTTGTCTGTGTAGACTCGGTCTCAACCTTTAAGTCTTTATTGAAGACTCATCTCTTCAGTAGGTCCTATGATTGAGTGTGGTCTGGCCCAGGAGTGCGAAGTTGAACGGAAAGGCACTGGACCAACGAATTGCCCTTTCTGTCTCTGCCTGGCCGGTTCCCCTCTCTCCACTGGGATTCTCTGCCTCAAACCCTATTACAGGGGCTGAGTCACTGGCTTACTGGTGCTCTTCTATGCCATCCCTTCTATGACCCCCTACCTGGGTTGTGCCGTGGGGGAGATCTTTGTGGGCTATACTCGGCCTTGTCTCAGGATGGTAAGCTGGTGGTTGGAGATAGATATCCCTGTAGCGGTGTGGGGGCTGTGCTTTGGCAAAGTGGGTGGGGTTATATCCTGCCTGTTTGGCCCTGTTCGGGGGTATCGTCGAACGGGGCCACAGTGTCTCCCGACCCCTCCTGTCTCAGCCTCCAATATTTATGCTGCAATAGTTTGTGTCGGGGGGCTAGGGTCAGTCTGTTATACAGTGGGGCAAAAAGTATTTAGTCAGCCACCAATTGTGCAAGTTCTCCCACTTAAAAAGATGAGAGAGGCCTGTAATTTTCATCATAGGTACACTTCAACTATGACAGACAAAACGAGAAAAGACAATCCAGAAAATCACATTGTAGGATTTTTAATGAATTTATTTGCAAATTATGGTGGAAAATAAGTATTTGGTCACCTACAAACAAGCAAGATTTCTGGCTCTCACAGACCTGTAACTTCTTCTTTAAGAGGCTCATCTGTCCTCCACTCGTTACCTGTATTAATGGCACCTGTTTGAACTTGTTATCAGTATAAAAGACACCTGTCCACAACCTCAAACAGTCACACTCCAAACTCCACTATGGCCAAGACCAAAGAGCTGTCAAAGGACACCAGAAACAAAATTGTAGACCTGCACCAGGCTGGGAAGACTGAATCTGCAATAGGTAAGCAGCTTGGTTTGAAGAAATCAACTGTGGGAGCAATTATTAGGAAATGGAAGACATACAAGACCATTGATTCTCCCTCGATCTGGGGCTACACACAAGATCTCACCCCGTGGGGTCAAAATGATCACAGAACGGTGAGCAAAAATCCCAGAACCACACTGGGGGACCTAGTGAATGACCTGCAGAGAGCTGGGACCAAAGTAACAAAGCCTACCATCAGTAACACACTACGCCGCCAGGGACTCAGACCCTGCAGTGCCAGACGTGCCCCACTGCTTAAGCCAGTACATGTCCAGGCCCGTCTGAAGTTTGCTAGAGAGCATTTGGATGATCCAGAAGAAGATTGGGAGAATGTCATATGGTCAGATGAAACCAAAATATAACTTTTTGGTAAAAACTCAACTCGTCGTGTTTGGAGGACAAAGAATGCTGAGTTGCATCCAAAGAATACCATACCTACTGTGAAGCATGGGGGTGGAAACATCATGCTTTGGGGCTGTTTTTCTGCAAAGGGACCAGGACGACTGATCCGTGTAAAGGACAAAATGAATGGGGCCATGTATCGTGAGATTTTGAGTGAAAACCTCCTTCCATCAGCAAGGGCATTGAAGATGAAACGTGGCTGGGTCTTTCAGCATGACAATGATCCCAAACACACCGCCCGGGCAACGAAGGAGTGGCTTCGTAACAAGCATTTCAAGGTCCTGGAGTGGCCTAGCCAGTCTCCAGATCTCAACCCCATAGAAAATCTTTGGAGGGAGTTGAAAGTCCGTGTTGCCCAGCAACAGCCCCAAAACATCACTGCTCTAGAGGAGATCTGCATGGAGGAATGGGCCAAAATACCAGCAACAGTGTGTAAAAACCTTGTGAAGACTTAGAGAAAACGTTTGACCTCTGTCATTGCCAACAAAGGGTATATAACAAAGTATTGAGATAAACTTTTGTTATTGACCAAATACTTATTTTCCAACATAATTTGCAAATAAATAAATAATAAATCCTACAATGTGATTTTCTGGATTTTTGTTTCTCATTTTGTCTGTCATAGTTGAAGTGTACCTATGATGAAAATTACAGGCCTCTCTCATCTTTTTAAGTGGGAGAACTTGCACAATTGGTGGCTGACTAAATACTTTTTTGCCCCACTGCATCTGGAGTCCCATAGGGTGGCGCACAATTGGTCCGGGTTTGGCCGGGATAGGCCGTCATTGTAAATAAGAATTTGTTCTTAACTGACTTGCCTAGTTAAATAAAGGCTAAATAAAAAATGACCCAACTATCAATTTAGATCACAGATACAGTACATTTTAAGTGACAATGCAGTGTAGTTACATTGTTCCCTTAGCTACTATAGTTGTATGACTAAGGATCTCTAGGGTGACACATGGTAATACCTGAGGCTACTAGACACTGCCCATTTCTCAGGTAGCCTGGTGGGTAGGTGCATTGGTCCAGTGACCAAAAGGTTGCTTGATCGAATCCCTGAGCTGACAAAGATGTTGATTAAGGCAGACACCTGCACGTGAAAGTTGATTAAGGCAGCCCCCCACATCTCTCTGATTCAAAGGGTTTGGGTTAAATGCGGAAGACACATTTTAGTTGAATGCATTCAGTTCTACAACTGGCTAAGTATCCCCTTTCCTTCTCTTTGACTTCAGTCTCTGTCATGTAAATGTCAGGCATTAGGTGACACTCCTATACATGTAGGCTACAGTTGCTCTCTGGTTTGATTATTGTGAAGTGAGAGAGTGATAAGTGCAGCGCACAATTGGCCCAGCGTTGTCCTGGTTAGGGGAGTTTGGCCGGGGTTGGCCATCATTGTAAATAAAAATGTGTTCTTAACTGATTTACCTAGTTAAATAAAGGTAAAACAAAAACAAAATAAGATCCAATGATAACTGTAGATTATTCAGGGAAACAGACATTACTGTAATAAACAGACATCCACAGTGGGACAAAAAAGTATTTACGCTATTAGAGTCCCACTTCGTTCTTGTAACTGAGCTGAAGACTTAAATGGGTTGTAGTTCATCTAATCTCCAGTAAGTAGAGACAGAGCACCTTAAATGATTGACAAAAATAGGGTCCAGGCTGATGATTCTCAACTCCACAATAAGAATTCTCAGCTAGGTACCGGGTTGATCTAACATGAGGAGAAGAAACTGGGGAAAAAACAACTCAGTTCAACATGCAAAATAAAACATGTATTGATACATAAGCAATAAACAACACTGTAATTTTCTACGGAAATCTTTGGGCTCTTGTCCAAAACCATAAACTATTTTCTAAGATGGAGTAGCCCTAAATATAAATCATTCAATAACTTTCTGAGGCTTCTTCCAATCAGATTACTGCAACTATTTACAATCAGATTACAGCAACTACTGATTTGATAAAAAACATAAAACAATGTTGACTTTGTAAATAATGACAGTGAATGACAATGATAATGAATCAATGGTGTTTTTCCAATTATGTTTTGTCTACTCCTGACACTGCAGGGTTACAGTTTCTGACTGACTAGAACAGTAGTAGTGGTATAGTAAGAATCACTGCAGTCACTCAGTGATTAATTATCTGGCCATGGTCCAAAGCGTCTCTAGTTAACAAACAGCAGATACACGTTCTAAAGCCTGAGGCACCAGGCAGGGCTAGATTACGCTCCTGGATTATCACAACTAATCCTGTTTTATCTGTAGTCTTAATCTGGCATATTGACACCTTAACATCTTGATCTATAAGAGGGATAAACGTGTAAATGTCTCTTCACTGTCAGAAATGCTTAAATCTGGTTACGCTTGGACCATAGCTGAAAAGGGTTTTGTTGCATACACACATGTTTGGCTATTCCGTTCATCTTCCTGCTTTTTCTTTTGAAGACCTCAAACCATCAGATCCATCTCGTTGAGTGTATTGAGTACTCCTGGCAGGGAGTCCACCAACATGTATTTCAGAGCGTCCTCAGTCCCACGGTGTGTGTGAGTCAAACATGAGTCATCCTGGTTCAGATGCCAATCAAAGTCTGTGTCATATGTTTAATACATTATTTATCCTACTTCAGACATGTCTAAAAGGACAGAACAAAAAAGATATTGTATATACAGTACCAGTCAAAAGTTTGGAAACACCTACTCATTCAAGGGTTTTTCTTAATTTTTTACTATTTTCTACAATGTAGAATAATAGTGAAGACATCAATGCTATGAAGTAACACATATGGAATCATGTAATAACCAAAAAAGTGCTAGACAAATCAAAATATATTTTATATTGAGATTTTCAAAGTAGCTACCCTTTGCCTTGATGACAGCTTTGCACAATCTTGACATTCTCTCAACCAGCTTCAACTGGAATGCTTTTCCATCAGTCTTGAAGGCGTTTCCACATATGGTGAGCACTTGTTGGCTACTTTTTTTCTTTCACTCTGCGGTCCAACTCATCCCAAACCATCTCAATTGGGTTTAGGTCTGGTGATTGTGGAGGCCAGTTCATTCTTCTTATTGGTGTCCTATAATAGTGTATTCTTTGCAGCAATTTGACCATGAAGGCCTGATTCACACAGTCTCCTTTGAACATTTGATGTTGAGATGTGTCTGTTACTTGAACTCTGTGAAGCATTTATTTGGGCTGCATTTTCTGAGGCTGATAACTCTAATGATCTTATCCTCTGCAGCAGAGGCAACTCTGGGTCTTCCTTTCATGTGGCGGTCCTCATGAGAGCCAGTTTCATCATAGCACTTGATATTTTTTGCGACTGCACTTGAAGAAACTTTCAAAGTTCTTGAAACTTTCCAGATTGACTGACCTTCATGTCTTAAAGATATTATGGACTGTCGTTTCTCTTTGCTTATGTAACCGATGTGAAATGGCTAGCTAGTTAGCGGTGGTGC
Organism: Salvelinus fontinalis; assembly: GCF_029448725.1. NCBI lineage: Eukaryota > Metazoa > Chordata > Actinopteri > Salmoniformes > Salmonidae > Salvelinus > Salvelinus fontinalis. The sequence continues at coordinate 10,023,785 of NC_074685.1, forward strand.
GTGCTAATAGCCTTTCAAACGGTGACGTCACTCGCTTTGAGCCCATGAAGTAGTGGTTCCCTTTGCTCTGCAAGGGCCGCAGCTTTTGTGGAGCGATGGGTAACAATGCTTCGTGGGTGACTGTTGTTGATGTGTGCAGAGGGTCCCTGGTTCGCGCCCGGGTCGGGGTGAGGGGACGGCTGTAAAGTTAAACTGTTACATTGATGCTGTTGCTGCGGAAAAGGAGGAGGTCGAAAGGGGGGTGAATGTAACCGATGTGAAATGGCTAGCTAATTAGCGGTGGTGCGCGCTAATAGCCTTTCAAACGGTGACGTCACTCGCTTTGAGACCTTGAAGTAGTGGTTCCCCTTGCTCTGCAAGGGCCGCGGCGTTTGTGGAGCGATGGAGAGAGAGAGAGAGAGAGAGAGAGAGAGAGAGAGAGAGAGAGAGAGAGAGAGAGAGAGAGACGACAAATAACATGAGTTTTGATCTGAGTTTGGCCCCAGGCATCAACAGCAACATAATGCTTTTTTTCAATTAGATCAGCAGCCGTAGTCATTAGCTGGATATATAACTGCAGCCTGCAGGCTACCTCTGTTGAAACCGTAATGTTATTTAAAAAATATATTTTACAACTTATTTACCAGAAAAGATTAGTCAGAGTACAAAGCTTGCTCTTCTACATTCCCTACTTCTGGAAACCGTTACTACAGTATTTGCTTTGGGCTGGGCTGTCATCACTGAATGTGATCTGAGAGCGGTGACCGAGGAACCATATAAGGTGCAACCGGAAACAGAAAAAAACATCGAATTCCATGTCAATTTACCTTCGGAACCTCTACATGAGGCTGCCTTTCACCATTTTTGACTGAACAGTGTTGTCCACGAGTTATATTCATCTAGAGAACGAGTCGTGCACCACCGAAGTTGCACAAGTTGTGTGTTGCCTCTTGGCAGTTGTAATGTCAGTCGGTGCCACACAGTGCTGCTAATGCTTGCACAACATTAGCTAGCACCATCAGAGACTTTTGCTGGCAGTATCAGTGGAGGAATCAGTATGGATGCGCTCTTGGTGTTCCTACTGCTGCTGGTACCACTCCTGCTATGGACCAGCAGCACTTTTGTTTTTTATTTTAAAAAGTGTTTCTACGTGGCCTATATGATGATTTTGGCTGCGATTGCGATTCCGCTTAGTATTCTGAAAAGCGGCGGCAGGGACATCGAAAACATGAGGTAAGTTTCAGGTTGTACAACAACGCGAGCCGTGCATTGCTAGCTAACGTTTGCTCATGGGAATGGAAGATGGCTACAGTAGCTAGATAGCTTGCCAAACACTGAAATAATGCAACCATAACATCACCATTTGTTTCTACGTTCAGAAAAGCTATTTGCAGATATTTTCACCTATTCGTTGTTGTATTTTGTAACGGACTGCGAGATGGCTATCCAGCGGTTGGTAAGAAGGCTAGCTTCAATGCATTGCCAGATGTTTGGGACTTTCTGTACTTATCATGCGGCTAATGCTAGGTAGCTTGCTAACGTTGTCGTTACATATGGCATTCAGACATGGCCTCAGGGCCCGACATTTTCGTGGCTGGATACCAGGTCGAAACATAGATCCAACAGGCGTGTTTTTTTTCTTTGCACAGATGTAAACCAACAACTGCAAAAAATGCCACTTTAATCCATGCATTGTTGTCATCGATTTTGTGTCTCAAGTCTAAACAGGACCAAGACAAGATTGTTTTATTTTATCAGTTGGTTTAATGTCATTGGACACGGTACATTCAGGAATGTATTCAGACCCTTTGACATTTTTCAAAATGTTGTTGCTTACAGCCTTATTCAAAAATAGATTAAATAGTTTCCCCCCCCCCCCTCATCAATCTACAAACAATACCCCATAATGACATAGCAAAAACAGACATTTAGACAGTTGTACACATTTTATTCAGTTCGTCAAATCAGTTCCTCAAATGTCTTCAATTGACTTATATCCTTATATGAAATAACTCAGTAAAATCTTTTAAATGGTTGAGTTTTACATATTTGTAAGGTGTAAATCGCAATTAAAATCGCAATTGCAACATTTGGTTCAATATCATCCAGCCCTACATGGCATTGTGGAAATGCAAATTACAATGTATGAAGTTGAATTGAATAGCAATCAGAATGGAGAAATGCCCATTGAAATCACTTAGAATGTATGTGTTGCCACCAAAGGGTCACGCACTACTCCTAAAGATAATTTATATTCTAAAACTTAAAATACAGTTAAACACTGCCTTACTGCCATTTTTTTTAATACAGTGATATATTTTGGCCATATCGTCCAGCCCTATCTTAAACTGATGGATTTTTATTATTATTATGCAGATTAGATTTTCGCGTAGCGCGCACGTATACTCCAGGGGGTTATTAATATCGAATTGTTACTGTGCATGTAAAAGTACTTAATGAGTAACGTTAACTTGGCTATATACAAGGGGTACCAGGTATTATATCGATGTGCAGGGGTACGAGGTATTTGAGGTAGATACTGTATATACATATGACTAGGAATAGTGACATTAACCAGTAGTAGCAGTGTAAGTGGAACAAGGGTCTATGCAGATAGTCCGGGTAGCTATTTTGGTTAACTACTTAACTAACTATTTAGCAGTCTAATAGCTTGGAGGTAGAAGCTGTTTAGGATCCTGTTGGTTCCAGACTTGGAGCATCGGTACCGCTTGCCGTGCAGTAGCAGAGACAACAGTGTATGACTAGGGTGGCTGGAGTCTTAGTCTCACCCTAGTCATACACTGTTGTCTCTTATTTTTAGGGCCTTTCTCTGACACTGCCTGGTATAGAGGTCCAGGATGGCAGGGAGCTTGGCCCAGGGATGTACTGGCTCGTCCGCACTACCCTCTGTAGAGCCTTGCGGTCGGATGCCATGCAGTTGTGATACCAAGCGGAGATGCAGCCAGTCATCATGCTGTCATTGAAGCAGCTGTAGAACTTTCTGACGATCTGAGGGACCATGCACAATCTTTTCAGCCTCCTAAGGGTGAAGAGGCGTTGTCATGCCCTCTTCATGAATGTGTTAGTGTGTTTGGACCATGATAGATCCTTATTGATGTGGACAACGAGGAACTTGAAGCTTTCGAACCGCTCCACTACAGCCCTGTTGACGTGAATGAGGGCGTACTCGGCCCCTCCATTTCCTGTAGTCCACGATCGGCTCCTTTGTCTTGCTGACGTTGAGGGAGAGGTTGTGGTGCCAGGACAACTGCCAGGTCTCTGACCTTCTCCCTATAGACTCTCATCGTCGTCAGTGATCAGGCCTACCACTGTCGTGGGTGAACATGGAGTACAAAAGGGGATTAAGCACGCACCCCTGAGGGGCCCCCGTGTTGAGGGTCAGCATGGCGGATGTGTTGTTGCCTACCCTTACCACCTGGGGGTGTCCTGTCAGGAAGACCAGGATCCAGTTGTAGAGGGAGGTGTTTAGTCCCAGGGTCCTTAGCTTAGTGATGAGCTTAGAGGGCACTATGGTGTTGAACGCTGAGCCATAGTCAATGAACAGCAATCTCACGTAGGTGTTATTTTTATCAAAGTTGGAAAGGGCAGTGTGGCGTGCAATATTGATTGCGTCATCTGTGGATCCGTTGGGGCAGTATGTGAATTGGAGTGGGTCTCGAATGATGCTGTTGATGTGAGCCATGAGCAGCCTTTCAAAACATTTCATGGCTACAGATGTGAGTGTTAAGGGTCCATAGCCATTTAGACAGGTTACCTTTGCATTCTTGGGCATAGGAACTGTCAGTCAACTGGTCTGCAGGCCAGGGGGATTGGGACATATTTTACTGTGGCTAGTGAGACATGGCCGGTTGGACACAATAAGAGAGGAGTGGGGGTCAGATTGTCCCTCGCTTTCAGAGTCGTGTTACCGACTGGTTGTAACTTATCTCTTCCGAAAGGTCCCCTAGAAATCAATGTACGTCTTCTCCAGCCTTGTGCTGCCTGTTGTCCTTTATGTTAGTGATAACACAACTGGCAGACTGACTTGGCTCAGGTTCAGTGCTTTTGGAATAACAACTGTTTCACAGCCATGTGTTCAGACCAGAAGTATTGGCTGTGGTGTCATGTTGCACCTGGCAGTATTCTCTCTTAACCCAAAGGTTTTCTGCAGCTGGCCCCTTTTCACAGTCGCCAACAAGTGTGTGTGTGTGTTTGCATGTGTGTGAGAGACAGAGAGATTGAGTGTGTGAGGGAGCGTGTGGGAAGAAGTGTAAGATGGAGATCCAGACACACAGTGACACAGACTGAGAGGGGGCAGGCCATATTAGAAAGAGTTGACTGATTCAACACGGAAGGATAGCACAGCTTGTCACGGTCATCTACCCTCAAATTGCTAGTGAGAACTGGGACTCTTCCAAAACCACTCTGTGTGAATGACCCTGGTTTACAGCCCCAGGTCAAACACCCACTCAATGCTTATTGTCTTTGAAAGCCTATAGGTTGGCCATGTTTTCCTGACAAACTAGTGCCGGTGTGTTGAGCATTATCACATGGCAAAAGGCATTTCTAGCAATTATTCTAGAATGAGACTGTTTTTGTAGTCATTTTATTCTCAGCCAGGACAGCGATGGCACTGTCTACATCCCTGTAGGAATGTTGCTGCAAGATTCCAACCTGAATCGTCACAGAGTTTTGGGATGGAAACAAATGAGATTTAGACACTGCTCAAGGGGAATGTCTTATAGATGTCAATGGTACTACAGACCTGTCAGTGCTAGTGAACCATGATGTGCTATGTAGTGTATTGCAGTGTGCTGTCAACTCTTTTCTCTGGGTTATGTCAACTGTCTCTCGGACTGCTTAGACTGGAACTTTGCACGTTTTTCTTTTGAAACTGGAACAATACTTTGGGATAGATTTGAGGTCACCCTGACCTTGCTCAATTAATATTTAAAACGCTTTGTGAAACACTTAAACAGTAAAGACTTTTGTCGAAGATAATGTTGGCTTTGCTCGTTTTGAAATTGTTCAAAACAAGGGTTAAAATGTGTCTTTTAGAGAGCAGTCATGCAATGACATTCAGGAGGAAACTGACAACCTAAACGCGATCATTAGAGGATAACCTTTGTGATATGTCAGTTGTTGACATTGCGATTGCAACTGAATTTAAGGCAATTTTCTTCCTCTTTACGACTGTGCTGTATGTAGTCTAATAAGAATAGCAGCTTGCCTGTCGATAGAGGCCTTGCACAATCACGCATGCTTTTGTACAAGATTGGACGGTTTTATCGTTGTGATAGTGAGGAGATAGTGTTTTTATTCGGGTTTAAAGATCATATTTTGACATGCAGATCCAGTCTCTAGTATGCACTCATTGCACTCTACACTCATTCTTGTGACTTGAGTGGTGTTTGTCGTATTCTAAACCCACACAGGGAGGGGCCAGTGGAGAATAAAGTGGACAGTATGCTGAACACTAGACTGGAGTAAACAGAACCACACACTTCTTCATCGTTTAGGGACAGAGGCTCTAGTCTTCCAGTAATGAAGGCCATCTGTTAGAGAGCATGCGCTGCTAGCTTTGTGTCCCGGACAGATCTGGGCGTTTATGCTATGGCTGCCTTGCCCTCCTCTCTTCAGCATGATTGTTATTGCTTTCCTGATAGAGAGCCTCAGCCTACCTTAAACTAAGATACATAGTCTGTTTTTCTCATTACTGACATCTCAGGCCGGTCTACTTTGTGTAGAACTAAATAGTATTAGGGTACAAGTAGACATAACATTGTGTTTATGATTAAATACCATTGCCTATGGTGTAGTACAGGCTATCATTATTCATATGTTACGTAGGATAGGCTATTTTATAACTGACCCAAACTCTAAGAGAACGATTTCTTTCCACTTATGGTTGTAAGAACAAGAACAGTCTAACCATGCTATTGTATGTGACGGGGAGTTTAACCATGCTATTGTATGTGACGGGGAGTCTAACCATGTTATTGTATGTGATGGGGAGTCTAACCATGTTATTGTATGTGATGGGGAGTCTAACCATGCTATTGTATGTGATGGGGAGTCTAACCATGTTATTGTATGTGATGGGGAGTTTAACCATGCTATTGTATGTGATGGGGAGTCTAACCATGTTATTGTATGTGATGGGGAGTCTAACCATGCTATTGTATGTGATGGGGAGTCTAACCATGCTATTGTATGTGATGGGGAGTCTAACCATGCTATTGTATGTGATGGGGAGTCTAACCATGCTATTGTATGTGATGGGGAGTCTAACCATGCTATTGTATGTGATGGGGAGTCTAACCATGCTATTGTATGTGATGGGGAGTCTAACCATGCTATTGTATGTGATGGGGAGTCTAACCATGCTATTGTATGTGATGGGGAGTCTAACCATGTTATTGTATGTGATGGGGAGTCTAACCATGTTATTGTATGTGATGGGAAGTTTAACCATGCTATTGTATGTGATGGGGAGTTTAACCATGTTATTGTATGTGATGGGGAGTCTAACCATGCTATTGTATGTGATGGGGAGTCTAACCATGCTATTGTATGTGATGGGGAGTCTAACCATGCTATTGTATGTGATGATCAGGGTTTCCATTAGCTGACAATCGCCGGCTTTTGGCTGAAAATTTTAATAAAATGAGAAGTCGATTTGAAATAAAACTGTTGCTGGCCAAAATCCTGTTGCAAATTAAGGCTTTTTATTAATTGATGGAAATACCAGTCAATATAAATACATTTGATCGTCATGCTTATTGGTCTAAAGGTTCATTTAGTGGAATTAAATTGGCCTGTGTGTATTTGTTACTCATCATGTATCTTATTTCTCCATCTCAACTATAACATGCGCACAGCATACAAATCAGAGCCTATTTTGAGGGAGATTTCTCCTGCAACTTCTCAGCTGGGTGCTACTGAAGTAAAATGTGCTTATCAGCACGTCACAAACCACTTTACAATGTGAGCTGGCGGAAGTATGCTTTTTGAAAACATACTTAATTGTTTGAAACCTGAATGTTTTATTTTATATTATGAGGCTTGCCTTGCTTCAAAGTAGCCTATAGGCAGAATCTGACCATGGAGGCAATGATTTCATAAAGACCTCATAGGCAGTGAGTGAGTTTCAAGTTTGGGGAAGCTTACAATTTATCCTACCATTTTCTACCGTTCTGTGTGCCAGTTATGATTTTCATATGTGCATTTACTTCGAAAAGTTTCATTTCAATAATAACGTTCTCAAAATCATTTTCATCAATTTAATTCAGACTTTTATGATTAACCACATAAGTCAACTAATGTTTGATCACCAGCTTCTGCCATATGGACACTGATACACCGTGATCCATTGGCGGCTAAAGAAATGAGCGCATGGAACTCATTGTCCATAGGTCAATGCAGCAGTAGACCTATAACTTCCACTGCTTTTTCACACTGAGGATTGGCGATTATCGATGGGGAGATTGTTGGAAAGTTTTTTTCAAATAGCATAATGTGAGGAACTACACTTTTAATATACACTACATGGCAAAAGTATGTGGACACTTACTCGTCGAACATCTCATTCTGAAATCATTGGCATTAATATGGAGTTGGTCCCCCCCTTGCTGCTATAAGTCTCTACTCTTCTGGGAATGCTTTCCACTAGATGGAACATTGCTGCAGGGACTTGCTTCCATTCAGCCACAAGAGTTAGTGAGGTCGGGCACTGATGCTGGGAGATTAGACCTGGCTCGCAGTCGGCGTTCCACTTCATGCCAAAGGTTTCCGATGGGGTTAAAGTCAAGGCTCTGTGCAGGCCAGTCAAGTTCTTCCACACCGATCTCAACAAACCGTTTCTGTAATGACCTCGCTTTGTGCACGGTGACATTGCCATGCTGAAACAGGAAAGGGCCTTCCCCAAACTGTTGCCACAAAGTTGGAACCACAGAATCAGCTAGAATGCCATTGTATGGTGTTGTGTTAAGATTTCCCTTCACTAGAACTAAGGGGCACGAACCATGAAAAACAGCCCCAGACCATTATTCCTCCTCCCCAAACTACAGTTGGCATTTAGGCAGATGGCGTTCTCCTATCATCCGCCAAACCCAGATTTGTCCATCGGACTGGCAGATGGTGACGCGTGATTCATTACTCCAGAGAACGCATTTCCACTGCTCCAGAGTCTAATGGTGGCGAGCTTTACACCACTGCAGCTGACGCTTTGCGCATGGTGATCTTAGGCTTGTGTGCGGCTGTTCGGCCATGGGAATGCATATTAATGAAGCTCCCGACGAACAATTCTTGTGCTGACGTTGCTTTCAGAGGCAGGCAGTCTGTAGTGAGTGCACTCGTCGGTCCTGTTCTGTGAACTTGTGTGGCCTATCACTTCGCGGCTGAGCCGTTGTTGCTCCTAGATGTTTCCACTTACAGTTGACCAGGGCAGCTCTAGCAATGCAGACATTTTACGAACTGTTGGAAAGGATGGCATCCTATGACGGTGCCACGTTAAATCACTGAACTCTTCAGAACGGGCCATTCTACTGCCAATGTTTGTCTATGGAGACTGCTCGGCTGTGCTCGATTTTATACACCTGTCAGCAATGGTGTGGGCTGAAATAGCCAAATCCACAAATTTCAAGGGGTGTTCACATACACAAAATGTGTATATGTAGTGTAACTAGCCTACTCATTGTGATTAGGAGGTAGTCAGTCTGCTCACCTGATGATCACGGACTGAGCAGAACTGATGCTCTGAAACACTGCCTTTAATGTCTTTGTTTTGTTTCTAGTCACACCGTTTGACACTGAAATGGTTTTCAAATAAAGATTGAATTAATTGTTGTTGTTACTTCCTTGGTTCCCAGGGTGATCCGCGCTCTGGTTCGTCACGTGAAGTACTTCCTGGGTCTGAGGTTTGACGTGAGCGGCTTGGAACACCTGCAGACAGAGGGACCCTACGTCATCATCTCCAACCACCAGAGCTCCCTGGACGTACTGGGTAGGAGACACACACGGATGGATGAACGGACCGACACACTCACAGATACACACACACACACACACACACACACACACACACCACTTTTGAATAGGATCGAGGTGTTTCCCTGGCCTCTGAGTCTCTTCCCTCTTGTATTGAATGCAAACACTGGGTTTCTCTCTTCTCACTAACTCCACCTTACCTTCTATAGCTCACTTCCTAAGGGAATCTTCTAGTAATGGTTTGAGTGCTGCCAGTCAGAGCACTCTCCTCCTCTCTCAGAATATAGTGGGTATTGATAGGCATGGTTTCAGTGGGCGAAGACTGACAACTGTCAGTTGGAATAGCATCACACAAGCTCCGATCACTGACATGGCTGTTTAAGTCTAAACCCAACACCGACTGTGTATCCTAACTCTAGGGCTAGACTGGTGCATGTAATCAATCAATAGCACTATTTTAAGATGGTGTATTTTGCAAATAATGTGGTTACAGATGTTTGACATTATATTGATCCATGCCTTTCTCTAAACTGCATTATGCTTGGCACCAGAGGATTGTGCAGCACGAGCCTTAATTTGTGCCATGAGGCTGACTGGCTGTATTTAGTTATTGAATGCAGAATGTGTTATGCATTTTCACATCGATATTGATCATCTTTGGTATCCCCTCATGGGAGATTTTGTTTACATTGTAAAGGTCTTTGAATGAAATGTCTATTCAGAGAGTTGGTCAGTCAGTCTCTCCCACCATGCTGGTCAGTGAGCAGAGGATAGGAATTCTTAGTATGTCTCCTACTGGATACTCATAGGGCCTAGGTTGTGTTCTTAGTGTGTCACATTGATTTAAGTGTGTGTGTGTGGGGGGGGGTTAACTAACAACTAGCTGGAGGAGTCAGTGTGTATGTGTCTTGGTGGTGACTGAGTGATATGAGCTGGCTGCAAGCCAGGAGACTGACAGCAGGAATGTAAGGGAGGGGGAGCGAGCGAGGGAGGGAGGGAGCGAGCGTGTGGGAGAGAAGGTGATTGTGTCTGACAGCTGGAGGGAGAGAAGGAGTGTGACATTGAGGGAGAAGGAGAGAGGTGCTTCATTAGAACTGAGAACACACCGCAGGAGGCTGATGGCTGATCTAGGGTCGGAGTTACCATACCAACCTCCCATAATAGATCATCTACTGAACTACTGCTCCACCCGCTGATCCCAATCCTCATGAACAACCCCGACCTTCTGTCCCTAGCTTCGCACCCCATGAACAACCCCGGCTTACTGTCCCTAGCTTCGCACCCCATGAACAACCCCGACCTTCTGTCCCTATCTTCGCACCACATGAACAACCTGTCTTACTGTCCCTAGCTTCGCACCCCATGAACAACCCCGGCTTACTGTCCCTAGCTTCGCACCCCATGAACAACCCCGACCTTCTGTCCCTAGCTTCGCACCCCATGAACAACCCCGACCTTTTGTCCCTAGCTTCGCACCCCATGAACAACCCCGACCTTCAGTCCCTAGCTTCGCACCCCATGAACAACCTGGCTTACTGTCCCTAGCTTTGCACCCCATGAACAACCCTGACCTTCTGTCCCTAGCTTCGCACCCCATGAACAACCTGGCTTACTGTCCCTAGCTTCGCACCCCATGAACAACCCCGACCTTCTGTCCCTAGCTTCGCACCCCATGAACAACCCCGACCTTCTGTCCCTAGCTTCGCACCCCATGAACAACCCCGACCTTCTGTCCCTAGCTTCGCACCCCATGAACAACCCTGACCTTCTGTCCCTAGCTTCCCTCCTCATGAACAACCCTGACCTTCTGTCCCTAGCTTCCCTCCTCATGAACAACCCCGGCCTTTTGCCTCTATCTTCTCTCTGCTCCTGGCCTCAAAGAGCACTTTGTTGGGCCAACTGGGTTGACAGGACACCAAAACAAACAACCATCCAGACACATGCCAGCGATACAGACCAGACTCGCTCAAATGATCAATACACTACTGATTACATTGGCTACAGACAACTCTCTAGGGCTCACCCTATTTAGTCGACTGTTTGGTGGATAGGCTGTTGGGCCCAGACTTTTTTTAGTCGGGTAGTTGTTAAAATTATAATTTTTTGATTGACACCTGTCTGTGGACTAATCCATTGTGTAGGCCACGGGGATGGCTCACCAGTAGTACAGGTACCGTTAATTCCCATTTCTAATTACAATGTTTGTTTGGTTGCCGCTAGCGCCACGCTGATCCTAGACAGGCTAGGCTACACGCGTTTTACACAACCTAGGCTACACGCGTTTTACACAACCTAGGCTACACGCGTTTTACACAACCTAGGCTACACGCGTTTTACACAACCTAGGCTACACGCGTTTTACACAACCTAGGCTACACGCGTTTTACACAACCTAGGCTACACGCGTTTTACACAACCTAGGCTACACGCGTTTTACACAACCTAGGCTACACGCGTTTTACACAACCTAGGCTACACGCGTTTTACACAACCTAGGCTACACGCGTATTACACAACCTAGGCTACACGCGTTTTACACAACCTAGGCTACACGCGTTTTATTTCATTCCATTTAATAGTTGTCAATTTATGAATTGTTTAGTTTTGGAGCGCTCCTCTCAATGTTGAGTAAGGAAGCGCACCTGATTATGCGCAGAAGTAGGCCTAGGCTACCTAGCCTGCGCGCAAATGTATGTTTATAGATGTGCCCATTTGGGGATCTGATAATATTTCTGAGTGTCTTGACTCACCAACACTAATGAGCTGTGGCGCTTCTCAACTCAAAGTAATTTCTTCTTCACATCAAACGGCAAGTAAACAAAGTATGTTTTTACATCCATTGAGAATGACAATAGTTCCTCAATGTAGCCTATTTGAACCTTTCCAGCCCTCTCCCTTTCGATAACCACTCAGGGTGAAAGGGGAAAAGAAAGTCCTGCTCTGATCTGGTGGAAAGTCATGAGACCTACCTGTTTTCTTCTTATCCCTTGCACTAATAGCCTACAGCTGTGTGTCTGGATCTCACTGGCACTGGAAAATCTGAGGTTCCAGAATATTCTATACAATGCTGCAAGTTTGTTAGTGCAAGCTTGTGGCTGGACCAATTTGATAGTTAATACAATGCTTCTTGTTCCTTGCAGACAGGCCATGAGGTGATTTATTTTTATCAGGATATTTTCTATCTGTAGGCTGCATTGTTTTTATTTGTTGGCTTTATATAGGCAATCTTTCATAGTTTCATAGGCAATAAGTTACTTTTAGATAGAATTTGTATTAATCACATGACAATGATTTTGAGATACAAAGACTTTAATGTAAAGAAATTAAACTGTTCCACGAATATGTTCACATGAAAATCATAACTGGCACACAGATCGATAGAAATGGTAAGCAGGGATGCAAACTAGTAATCTTTTCGGTGAAATTTGCCATTTTGAATCCAAATTTGGTGACCTACGTGAATCGTGTAGATCCGATGAGAAAAGTTCGGGGGGGGGGGGGCTTTGGATCACTACTGGCTGTAAGCGAACGAGTGATGCGCGTATGTAAGCGAACGAGTGATGCGCGTATGTAAGCGAACGAGTGATGCGCGTATGTAAGCGAACGAGTGATGCGCGTATGTAAGCGAACGAGTGATGCGCGTATGTAAGCGATACTGTCTGTATCCAAGGCTCGGCCAATCCTTCACATAACAGAATGCAGCACGCGACTGAAGAGAGAAGATACAAACAATTTGCTAATTACAGAATCAGCGAGCGCTCTGGAAAGACAACAGTCGGTTGTAAAGGCAGTTTGCCGAACGATAACAGAGGTAGGTGAGAAGCCTGACCATGGAGACGGGGGTGAGAAGATGATGAAGAGTACTTCATGAGCTGTAACCGAAAAACAACTGGCATTTGGAAAGTTTGAGGTTATGGAGAAAGTGTGGTGGAACAATATTGTTAGCATTGTTAAGTATCTTGCTATAGTAGCTGGATCAAATTCTCTGTTAGCTAGCCAGAGAAAATTAGCTGGCTAATATAGTCCGACAGCTAGCTAGCTAACGTTACAACGTCAGATGAGCTAACGTTAGTAACCTAACCAATTTGCTATACTATTAACGTTAACTGGTATACAACTCCTTGCCGTTCCTCAAGTTAACGCATTAGTTGCTTCCTGCCTGGACCCTGGCAATCTGTGTAAAATGTTAACTAGTTAACGAACTAGCTACTATCTGTGAACTAATGTTTTGCCTCTACAGTATTTGGTTAATTTTCAGAATGAGAGCATTAGGTGAAAATGAGGTCGTTGCTTGTTAAACAAGTGGATTCAGGGATAACGTGTAGCTGGAGCTGGGCCTGGCTTATGCTGGATGCCAATAGAGGTGAAAGAAACACCACACACTTTCCCTCTTTCAATATAGTGGATAAAAAGGGGTATGCCCGGTGTACTCTCTCCCTGAAAGATCAATTATGCCAACAAAGGGTATCATGCTCTACTGGCACATTGTACACTTTCTACCTGTGGACATCTGTTGTACAATGTAATAACGTGCAGTGTAGCCCAAAGATATTGCTTTTGTTTTTTTGAACTTGAAAGTAACACCTTTGGGATTTGAGGGGGATTATTACATTTTTTAGTCAGTGAATGTTATTTTTGCATACATGTAGCCTTGTGCACTTGATCGATGTCTATAGTGGCCACTATAATAGAGCAAAAATGGAATACCTGTTTGTTTCATTCAATTTCTACTTTTAAGATGTTTTTTCCCCAAGTGCAGTATTTAGATGTGTGTGTGTGTGTGTGGTCACAAACATTCTATTAAAGGCTGTCATGTCTAACTGCAATATTACTGTGTTTGTTTGTCAAGACTTGTGTCATTTGCAGTGAAGTCTAGGCAACAAATGACATTGGATTGCTTTCCTTAATTTTTTTTAGCTGTGAGTTAGGTTCACATTAACCACTTTTATGTTACACACAGACTGATCATGTACACCGTATTCTTTGTTTAATTAGTTAAAACCTGGGATTTGTTTGCATGTTTCAGTGCAAAAAAAGTGTCACCTTTTTGGGCCCTCACCAGTTTGCATCCCAACTTAAAGCATCAGACAAGTGCCGTAGCCTACATATAGTTGATTTACACCGCTGGTGTAGCCTATAGTGCGTTGTCGAACAAACCTACGTTATTCATTATTTTCCATAAAACACACATCCCCTCGTTGATAATCCCTTACATATTCCAGACTTTGACATCGCTCCTTCTGATGTTTCTTAATTTCTTTTTTATTTGGGGGATTTGTTTGTATTCTTAGATGTTACTGCACTGTTGAAGAAAGACACATAAGCATTTCGCTGCACATTTTGATAATATGTGTACACGACCAATAACATTTTGATTAATTTGTTTTAAAGGCCCAAGTCTAATCAGACCACTGTGCATTAACCTGTTTTGGCTGCAGCCCGACGTCGGTACACTTATGACAACATCCAGCTCAAGTGCAGGGCGCGAAATTCAAAATATATATTTTTTAAATATTTAACTTTCACACATTAACAAGTCCAATACAGCATATGAAAGGTACACATCTTGTGAATCAAGCCAACATGTCCGATTTTTAAAATGTTTTACTCGGAAGACACAATGTAAATCTATTAGCTAACCACGTTAGCAAAAGACACCACTTTTCTTACTCCATCAGTTTTTTACTCCATCAGTAGCTATCACAAATTCGACCAAATAAAGATATAAATAGCCACTAACCAAGAAACAACTTCATCAGATGACAGTCTGATAACATATTTATTGTATAGCATATGTTTTGTTCGAAAAATGTGCATATTTCAGGTATAAATCATAGTTTACATTGCAGCTACAGTCAGAAATTGCACCGAAAGCAGACAGAAAAATTACAGACACCAACGCCAAATAACTAAATACTCATCATAAAACATTTCTGAAAAATACATAGTGTACAGCAATTGAAAGACAGGCATCTTGGGATTCCAGACAATATTTCCGATTTATCAAGTGTTTTACAGCGAAAACACAATATAGCGTTATATTAGCGTAGCCACAATAGCCAGAAACACTTGGGCGCCGACGACCAGTTCACATGCATGACAGATATTAGAAATAGCATCATAAAATGTTTCTTACTTTTGGTGATCTTCCGTCAGAATGTTGGACAAGGTGTCCTTTGTCCAGAACAGTCGTTGTTTGGATCTGGAACGGCAAATTTCCCTCTTGATTTAGCATGGGCACTTGCCAAGTGGCACCGATCTCTCCAACGTCAACAAAGTCAGAGAACGGAACATGGCAAAACTCCCGAAAAAAGTTCAATAATCTGATTAAACTATATTGAAAAAACAACATACTTTACGATGATATGGTCACATGTATCAAATAAAATCTAAACCGGAGATGTTAGTCGTCCATAACGACAGCTAAACAGAAGGCAAATCCATGTCCCCTTTCGCGCGCTCCAGAAACAGGAAATGGACGGTCATGTCATACAAAGAGCTTTAATTCCACCTCAGACCAAGATAAACACGAAATTTCTTCTCTCACCGCCTCTTGACAACCAGGGGAAGGTGTATGAAGTGCACGTATACTAATACGTATCATGCCCATGTATAGGCAGGAAGTTGAACAGAGCATCGATTTCTGACATTCCACTTCCTGGTCAGGAAATGTGCTGCAGAATGAGTTCTGTTTCACTCAGAGAAATAATTCAAACGGTTTTAGAAACTAGAGTGTTTTCTATCCAATAGTAATAATAATATGCATATTGTACGAGCAAGAATTGAGTACGAGGCCGTTTTGAAATGGGCACGATTTAACTGGCTACTCAATACTGCCCCTTGCAGCCATAAGAAGTTAAAGGCCTAACACGGAACCCAAACCGGCTGGGTGCGTGCGCAATCGTGCATACATTTATTTTGTCCCTCTACACCAAACGCGATCAGGCCACGCAGGTTAAAATATCAAAACAAACTCTGAACCAATTACATTTAATTTGGGGACAGGACGAAAAGCATTAAACATTTATGGCAATTTAGCTAGTTAGCTTGCACTTGCTAGCTAATTTGTCCTGGGATATAAACATTAAGTTGTTATTTTACCTGAAATGCACAAGGTCCTCTACTCTGACAATTAATCCACACAAACGGTCAACCAAATTGTTTCTAATCATCTCTGCTCCTTCCAGGCTTTTTCATCTTTGAACTTATATGGTGATTGGCATCTAAAATTTCATAGTATTACCACGACGACCGGCAACACAGTTTGTCTTTCAATCACCCACATGGGTATAACCAATGAGGAGATGGCACGTGGGTACCTGCTTCTATAAACCAATGAGGAGATGGGAGAGGCAGGACTTGCAGCGCGATCTGCGTCAGAAATAGAAAGGACTTCTATTTTAGCCCTTGGCAACGCAGACGCTCGCGATCAGTTTGGGTGCAATAATTGAATAACATAGATTTCTAAATGTATTTTGCATCGCTCGCACAAGCGACGTGAGCGGTGTAGTCAGGGTATTGGTCTCATTCCAAATCATTCAGTGGTGTCAATGAAATCATTGTGGAAAACTGTTAATTCATTTACATGCATGGTTGGTTCTTAAGTTTTAGATTCAACCAAACATGATGAAGATTTCATACAGATGAAATATCCCAGCAATCAGATCTTAAAGATCCTTGAATGCTTCATTTACACAGGCAGCCCAATTTTTATATTTTTTCACTAATTGGTCTTTTGATCAATCAAAACACATCTTTTCACATCAGCTCTTTTTCAGTGCTGATCTGAGTGGTCCAAATACTAATTAGTGAAGAAAATATTGGGCTGCCTGTGTAAATGCCTGACAGATCTAATAGGCTTGATCCTATCATTTAACAGATCCTCTCAAAGATCATGTTCTCCCTCAGGTCTAATGGAGGTCCTGTAACAGATCCACTAACAGATCCTTTCCAACCCCCAGGTCTAATGGAGGTCCTCCCAGATCGCTGCACCATGGTTGCCAAGAAGGAGCTGGTGTACGCTGGCACTGTGGGCATCGTGTGCTGGCTGGGCGGCATCGTCTTCATCAACCGCAAGAAGACAAGAGACGCCAAGAGTGTCATGGCCGATGCTGCCAAGACCATGCTGGATGACCAGGTAATTCAACAGGACAAACCTATTGGACCGGATTAATTCGGAAACCCGTGCTGTGCTCTGGAGCCTTCCAATCTAAAGACTAACTCCATTCTGAAAGCCCAATAATGTATGATAGGGAGTGACATACTGTTAGATCATAAGACTTTGAACAACAAATGAATTTCATTCCCAAGCCAGTATATCCTGAAACTTAACCCAAGTTTGAATACTTGATTTGATTTGTTTTTTTTCTATGTTTATTTCTGGTTTAGTGTCTAGACCTTTCTCCACCACTGATATTTAAATACTGTTTCCATGCTTCCACATAGGCCTCACCTTTGCCCCCTAACCTTTGCCCCCTGTAGATCCGTCTGTGGGTGTTCCCGGAGGGTACGCGGAACCAGAGGGGCGACCTGCTGCCCTTCAAGAAGGGAGCCTTCCACCTGGCAGTGCAAGCGCAAGTGAGCCACAGGGCCGTGTGTGTGCGTGCATGCCTCTATTCCAGTGTTCACAAGGGGGACCTAACAACCGAGCATGGATACTGACTGAACATCATATGAATTGCAGAGGACATTTTTACTACCTTTGGCATAGATGGAAGACAAAGAGAGCCAGAGTAAGAGAGACTGAGAGAAGCAAAGCCCGAGGGAGCAATACAGTGGGAGAGAGAGACCCAGAGAGCCTAATGGAAAGGGTTTCTAAGGTTAAAGATGGAGGGTGATATAGGATGGGTGTTGGGGAGAATGAAAGACTGAGGGAGGGAGACGGGTGACATAAATGTAAAGAACAACGTTACATGAAACAGAGCCAGACCGACACCGCAGGTTCACTCCAGGTTATGAGGTGTCGAAGTGTGTGTGTGTTTATTGTACAGTTTGTCTGTGTAGCCTGTATTCAATGTAGACCTTGTGCGCCTGCATGCGCAAAGGTTGTGTGTAGATGTGTATCAGTGGATAAATCTGAGAAACAGACGGAACACAGTAACCAAGACCTGCTGGTCCATATTAACTAACACAGAAATGTCTGAGGGTCAACTCAAAACCCTAATCCGTATAGTAGATCTCTGCAGAATGGTGTATATTTGTGTTTCCCATATCATTAACACATGACTTGTGCTCCAATGCAGAGCTAACGATATCTCTAGGTAGGGCTGGAGGAGATGGTGCATGTGCGTGCGTGCCCATAGATATGTGTACAGACAGTCTGTGTAGGCCAGTCAGCCATGCATGTCTTTGTCTGTGTGTTCATGTTTGTCTTTGTCTTGCCTGAGGGAGGGAAGCATCCTTAAAAAGTAGATTATACTTGTTGGTTTGTGATCTTGGAAAAAATAATGGTATTTTGGTACCCTGGGCTTAAATCGAATGTGGAACGAACTGTCATGGTAATTCTATTTCTTGCTTTTCTCTCTTTCTTGCTTCTGTCTCTGTTCCAGGCTCCTATCATTCCCATCGTGTTCTCCTCCTACAGTAACTTCTATCTACGGAAAGAAAAGCAGTTCAACTCAGGTACAGATGTTTGTAGTTCATATTGAAAAGGGGTTATCCAGCTACTCTTGACGTTAATGGTTCATGATATTATTTATCGAAAGAAGTTGTCCTTTGCTTCCATGCAGACACGATGATGAGGGTTGTTGTGATGATATTGGTGTTTATGCTATGCTATGCTCTAACAAGGGACCATCACACTGAAGATCCTTCCGAAGATTGAGACGAAGGGCATGACGTCAGACGACGTGGCCGACCTCTCCGACAAGTCCTACGACCTCATGCGCTCCGTCTTCCTAGACATCTCTGGCTCTGCCCCCGTAACCCAGAGCAACGGGCCCTCCTTCCACCACTAAACATGAACAACCTCCCTCCTCATTTTCCTGTCCAAGACACCAAACTCCCCCCCCCCCCCCCCCCCCTCTTCTCTCCCCTCCACATAGTCCCAGCTCCCTACCTTCCTACTTACAAATTAAGTCAAATATATTGGCACCCTCGCACTTTACAATGGCGCAGAATGTTCTGTTTTCAAAACTGGTTGAATGGCTGTCTTACCCTTAAGGCACCTGCAACTTACCACGGGTGAGAGAAATGAAATGACACCGAAACAAGACAATTGCTTCCAACCAACCAAATTAATTTTTAATAATTTAGTTCAGGCAATCTTTTTTTACTTTTGAAGTGAAAAATCTCAATTTTAGAAGAAGAAAAATGTATTGGTCCTGTGCAGTTGTAAATCAAACAAATACATGTGTGTACACCAAATGTTTTTAAAATGTCAACTTATCTTAAAAGACATAGTGAATCGTGTAAGGGTGCCAATATATTTGAGTGTATCTCTACCAGGACAGAACGCACACATCGGGTCTACGTCATGAACTCTTCTCTGTTTTCTGATGTGTTGGCCTGGTCCAGGTTGGTTCCTGGTCTGACCCAGCCTAGTACATTCCAGCCCTGACCTATCACTGCAGCAGCTCTGTTTGATCTGCAGGTTAGAATGGTATGGATGTGATGTGGGTTCATCATGCATTCCTTTTGGATAGCTCTGTTGTTCACCATTTGTTTTGTTTATCTGTTTTTAAGTGGCTTTATGTTTGTCTGATTTTATGGCAGTAGTTGTGCTTTCGCTTGTTTCCCGCTCCTTTCCTCCGGCTTGACTTTAGATTTTCGTAAATGTCGCCAGTGGATATTTATACCTTCTGGTGCTGCCTAACCTTTTTTCTTAATGCGCTCTCAGACACGCACAACACACAACCACCCTGCTTTAACATGCACACACAAGTTCCCCCTGTTCAACACCACATCCCACCCAACCCCAGTGTATCCTCCCCTGTTCTGCATTCCAGCCTATTGTCTCTGTGAAGAAGAGGAGGACCTGGGGGACCATGGGGTCTGGGGGACCAGGGGGTCTGGAGGTGGAGGGCAACAGAGGAACGAGATGAGATCAACAGTAGTAGACTTAGGGACTTGTTCCTTATCTGTGTCTCAGTGGAATCCACTCTATATTGTTACTTACTTACTTACATACATACCAACCACACTGGCTTCTCAACCACCTTATCACAATAGCTCAATGATATACTGTACCATGATATACTGTACCATGCCTGATATACTGTACTGTACCATGCCTGATATACTGTACCCTGATATACCATGCCTGATATACTGTACCATGCCTGATATACTGTACCATGATATACTGTACCATGCCTGATATACTGTACTGTACCATGCCTGATATACTGTACCCTGATATACCATGCCTGATATACTGTACCATGCCTGATATACTGTACCATGATATAATGTACCATGCCTGATATACTGTACCATGATATAATGTACCATGCCTGATATACTGTACCATGATATACTGTACCATGCCTGATATACTGTACCATGATATAATGTACCATGCCTTATATACGGTACCATGATATACTGTACCATGATATACTGTACCATGCCTGATATACTGTACCATGATATACGGTACCATGCCTTATATAATGTACCATGATATACTGTACCATGCCTGATATACTGTACCATGATATACGGTACCATGCCTTATATACGGTACCATGATATAATGTACCATGATATACTGTACCATGATATAATGTACCATGCCTGATATACTGTACCACGCCAAACAAGGGATACAACGAAGACAAGAACCATCCTCAGTGAATTCATGGACTTTACTGGACTTATCAGTTTCCAAACGTTGTGCATTTTTGGTCTACTACACAGATTTTCTTCATTCTTATTTTCTATCTGCCTAAGAAATAACCTGCATGTAACATTGAGCGAAGTGTTGTTTTTTCAGCTGTGTTCTATATTTCTCTTTATTTATATCTACATCGTATGGTCTTGTGTTAATTTTTTAAATGTGACTTTTATGTCTTAAAGTTCTGTTCTTCGTGCATGGAGAACCTATTTAAGATATATAAAAGGTGATTTTTATGAAGTGCAATGTCCAACTGTTCAATCTAAACTGCTCCAAAGTGTAAGAGTTCTAGGATGTATTCATTACATCTTGCAACGGATACCGTTTTAAGAGCCAAGCAAAGCAAATGGAGCCAACTGAATGAAACGGAGGGACCTACTTGAATTTGTCTAATAGGAACTCTGTTTTTTGTTGGAAAAAGTGTGCTAGTGCTTTAACAGTAACACATTGGGAAGTGATCTAGATGTAACACGGGCACAGTACAAAGTGTTCTATTGAGGGCAGTGTTTTAAATGTAACACGGTGATCTGTTAGTGATTGATCGGTTTTACGGTTTCCAATGGAAAGTCTGGAGTCCTTGCTGCACTGCGGAGACGATGGTATCGTGATATCAGGAGTCTGATCATCTGATCTTGTTTGATGTGGTTAAGTTTTGTTTTAATGTTAATCTTGAGTTTTTACTAACTACTTATAAATCCTGCTTGTCCCAGCCTACACCCCAAAAACACATCTCAGAAGAGGTGAATCAAATTCTCCTCAAACTGAACACCAACCTATATTTTTGGTAACCATCATGATAGCAGTCCCCATTAGTTATGTTACATAAACCCTAATATGTTGTACAACCCCCCCCCCCCCCCCCCCAGTAAATTATCAATTGCTAAATCAATCGCTGCATCTTAACAGCACAGTAACATTTATTAGCTAAGTCTTGTGCATTCTTTGCCTGGCCAAATGTTCCTTATTGTTACATGGTAATAACTAGACTGAACAAAAATATAAATGCAACATGCAACAATTTTAAAGATTTTACTGAATTACAGTTCATAGGAAATCAGGAAATAAAATCATTAGGCACTAATTTATGGCTTTCGCATGACTGGGCAGGGGCACAGCCATGGGTGGGCAGGGGCACAGCCAGTTGTAGATACTGCCAAATTCTCTAAATCGACATTAGAGGGGGTTTATGGTGGAGAAATGAACATTCAATTCCCTGGCAAGAGCTCTGTTGGACGTTCCTGCAGTCAGCATGCTAATTGCATGTTTCCTCATCTTGACACATCTGTGGTATCGTGTTGTGACAACTGCACATTTTAGTGGCCTTTTATTATCCCCAGCACAAGGTGTACCTGTGTAATGATCATGCTGTTTAATTAGCTTCTTGATATGCCACACCTGTCAAGTGGACAAATTACCTTGACAATTTAGAAATGCTCACTAATAGGGATGTAAACAAATTTGTGCTCAAAATTTGAGAGACAAGCTTTTTGTGCCAGTGGAACATTTCTGGGATATTTTATTTCAGTTCATGACACATGGGACCAACACTTTGCATGTTACATTTATATTTTTGTTCAGTATAGAAGGGCTGCTGTCAGAGTGGTTACCTTGGCTTTATACTTGATAAACCGGTGCTTTTCCTATTATAGGGGAATGGGGAAGAGGGATACACGCATAGATGTCTATCAATACATACTGTGGTTTTCTGACCAATTATGATACCCAAAACAGAACTGAGAATATTACATTTTGTTTTTAGCGATGGATGGTGTATGATATGTAGAACTCTGACTGTGGGGAAAAGGCATGGTCTATTTTTAAAGGAAGCGAGGAATTGGCTGAACATTTTTGGCCTTGTATTCAAGGTAGTAATAATCAAAGTTGGGATTGAAGTTCGTGAACTTGTGAGAGGTTTTATATTCTGTAATTAGTAGACAGATGACTGGAGTGACTGAAATACTTTTAATGTATGGCAACGCAGCTTCTTATAATTTGTATCCAGATCTTGACATTTTTAATATTCACTGCCTTTACATTACAGTTGGCTAAAATGACGTCGCTTGAAGCTTTTTGCCTGTCAAAAACACCGGTCTGAGAATGTATTTCAGGATTATTTGTGTACTACTTATTGCATTTAACTCTTTTTATTTTTCAATCTTTTTTTAATTTTAAGTATAACTTATTTCAATGGAATGTTGTTTTGCATACAGTTGGTTTCTGACAAAGAAATGTCAATGATTCATTGTTTTTATTTAAAATTAAGGTAAAGTAATTGAACAGTTAATTTTATCTCCAGCATTTTTCTTTGTTGTGCTGCCAAACTTTCTGAGGAACATGGTTGAGGTTCAATCAATTTAAATTGTCAATCCAAAAAACATCTACTTCAATTATCCTCAGTGCTTCTCTGAAACATGTTTAATTAGAATTTCAGTTTACTTCCTGAATTGATTAACTCCAACCCTGTTGAGCCGCTTATGCTGTAGAAGTGAAAACATCTATGCTTTGTCTGGTAATAACCCTGTATACGAAGCCTCTTCATAGTCGATTGGCTACAGTAGCTTTACCGGCACCTGCTGGGCTTTTGGCTTACTTGGTTCTGAGGAGTAAATCAACTCAAGGCTCGGGCTTTCCTCATGTCCTTGAAGGCCAGTACCACCATGTAAGGAATATACATACGCCAGTCAGTCTGAAGATATCAAATACATCTGACATTCATTTTTGTTAATAGAAGTATATATTAACAATAGTAAGCCTTTCATGGTTGTTATCTTAATGCAGTGGTGTCTTTTTAAAAGTCTTACAGAGGTTTGAATGTTCATCAAAGATGCTACCAAATTGGTTTCAACCAAATGTATACTGTCATTGATTTTTAGACAATGGTCAATAGTTAGCCTATTAATCTTTTTATGATTATTTTCATGATGTTTTGTAGCTTAACTTTCTAGTGTGTCAGCTAAAAGCGTCATTGACTCAATGACGATCATATGTTAACTCAACAGGCTCTGCAGCACTACTTTGGAGAGCCTGGTTGGTTGATCTGGCTGTTTACAAAATTATTTAAGATTTTAAAGTATTCTAAATATGAATAAAGCACTTTTCATGTTGAGTTTGTGGTTATATTGAAAAAGAAAAAATCTTATCAAATAAATTTCACCAAAGCAATTAGTGTAATCTGTTGGCTTTAGATGACTATGACGCATTGAGCTGGCCAAGGCGTCTTGTCTTATGACATCCTGCTGAGCTGTCTGTGTGGCCTAGACGTACACACACGACAACAGAAGCCCATTGTAGTGTTTCTTGATTAAACATGTTTGATGAATTCTTTGGAAAATAATAAATGTCATTTTTATTTCTTAAGGAGCTGTTGTGCTTTATTGCTGTGTGTTTCCTAGCCGTGGAGACCCAGGCTTTGCAGATGGGATTTGGACCACGCATGACTGTTTCTTAACTCTCCATAGAATTGAAATCGGCAACTAGTAATGTGTTCAAATGAGATCTCTTGTTCTTCCACGTGGAGCAAACACAAATCCTCTACCAGACATTTTTGATTTAATCAATTTTATTACAAAAGGTTACAAAACAAGGTAAAAAAAATCTGTCTATTGTAGCTCTATGAAATAAGCACAAGGAATTCTAACTTAAATACATAAATACAGATGTCCATGCGAACCCCACCATTGGGGCTCTGACAGTGGACTGATGCGAACCTAAAACATGGAAACCAGATACTTCAGAGTGAAATTGGCAGTTTGAACTTTGACTCTCAGGTAATGTGCTAATGGGAGAATGAGGCCCCTGTAACCGTCACAGGTGGTGATGCTATATGCTCTTCTATGTCTCCGTAATACAGCAATAACATGAAATTATGCTGTTGGGAGTGAAGGAAAGAGACGCGTAAATGGGTTGTATGTGTCACTGACATATAGCACATGACAGGGTTGCCCATCATAGAGCTAGTGTTCGAGTTAGCCTTTGGGCTGGTATAGAAACAGGAATACACAAACACTGAATAGGCCTATGTTCTTCCTCATCCTCCCATATCGCTGGGCTGGGGCATTCATTCCTACTGTTATTGTTGTGGACTCAGACTTGTGTGGAGATATCTGGTTGGTGAGGGTGACCCAGTCCTGTTGTTTCTAATTCTCTTGGCAGGAACCTTTAGCAACAAAGGACAAATCAATGTTACTATCCATAGTCAACCAAATCACTTCACATCCACTTCAAGCCATTATATGGCCACTTTGTACTGTCCAACAAGAGGAGTACAATGAAAAAAAACATTTTAAACTTTGTCTTTATCCACTCACAGGTTCCGAGGCGTTCCTCGAGGAAGCCGACCTGTTCGCTGAGCGAGTCGATGCGATCCAGCTGCTGGAAGGAGTGGGACAGGAAGCTGGTTCTCTCAGACACGCCCTCGTCCAGCGACATGGGGAACAGACTGGTGAAAGGGGCCAGGACCAACTGGAGCTTCTGGAGAGGTGAAAAGGGAAGGAGAGAGGAGATGGGGAGAGAAGAGGGAGGCAGGAGAGAGGAGAAAGAAGGGAAGAGGGAGAGAAGGGCAGTGGCAAGGAGATAAGATGAAGTGGTTTAGTGTATGTGAGTAACACAACAACAGAGAGGATGACAGCAATACAGAGAAATCAACTCATTTATTTTCCTATTGGCAACAAATCCCAACACAATCCGTCTCGCCATCACAGCGGTTGCTGTAATGTGAAAGTACTGCTATATTATACGGATCCTCCCACTTCAGCTGCCTGCATCTCTTCATTCCCTTTTACTGTAATCCACCGAGCATTAACGACATGACAAAAAAAAACTAAAAAGACGTTTAAAAGGTCACTATGACAGTCTGGCATTTCAAAGGATGCTGGGTTTTGTGAGTGCGTGTGTTCTGTTGGTTAACAAAGTTCATGATTACATCTTGAGTGGTATTTGATAATACACCAGCGTAACAGTCTAATGTGTGTCTGCCTGGCGCTGGCTCAGAGTGGGTGGGAGATGCTAGAGGGGTACTGGTAAGGGTTTAAGGGGGACTTTACAAGGATAGGGAGGGAGAGGGAATGTACGCCTGTTTGAGAGAGCGTGTGAATGTGTGTGTACACGTTTTCCTACTTTATCAGGACCACAATCTCCTGACAAGTCACTAGAATGTTCTGACAAGGTAGGAAAATATATATACACTGCTCAAAAAAATTAAGGGAACACTTAAACAACACAATGTAACTCCAAGTCAATCACACTTCGGTGAAATCAAACTGTCCACTTAGGAAGCAACACTGATTGACAATAAATTTCACATGCTGTTGTGCAAATGGAATAGGCAAAAGGTGGAAATTATAGGCAATTAGCAAGACACCCCCAAAAAAGGAGTGATTCTGCAGGTGGTGACCACAGACCACTTCTCAGTTCCTATGCTGCCTGGCTGATGTTTTGGTCACTTTTGAATGCTGGCGGTGCTCTCACTCTAGTGGTAGCATGAGACGGAGTCTACAACCCACACAAGTGGCTCAGGTAGTGCAGTTCATCCAGGATGGCACATCAATGCGAGCTGTGGCAAAAAGGTTTGCTGTGTCTGTCAGCGTAGTGTCCAGAGCATGGAGGCGCTACCAGGAGACAGGCCAGTACATCAGGAGACGTGGAGGAGGCCGTAGGAGGGCAACAACCCAGCAGCAGGACCGCTACCTCCGCCTTTGTGCAAGGAGGTGCACTGCCAGAGCCCTGCAAAATGCCTTCCAGCAGGCCACAAATGTGCATATGTCAGCATATGGTCTCACAAGGGGTCTGAGGATCTCATCTCGGTACCTAATGGCAGTCAGGCTACCTTTGGCGAGCACATGGAGGGCTGTGCGGCCCCACAAAGAAATGCCACCCCACAACATGACTGACCCATCCCCAAACCGGTCATGCTGGAGGATGTTGCAGGCAGCAGAACATTCTCCACGGCGTCTCCAGACTCTGTCACGTCTGTCACATTTGCTCATGTGCTCAGTGTGAACCTGCTTTCATCTGTGAAGAGCACAGGGCGCCAGTGGCGAATTTGCCAATTTTGGTGTTCTCTGGCAAATGCCAAACGTCCTGCACCACCTGTGGACGTCGGGCCCTCATACCACCCTCATGGAGTCTGTTTCTGACCGTTTGAGCAGACACATGCACATTTGTGGCCTGCTGGAGGTCATTTTGCAGGGCGCTGGCAGTGCACCTCCTTGCACAAAGGCGGAGGTAGTGGTTCTGCTGCTGGGTTGTTGCCCTCCTACGGCCTCCTCCACGTCTCCTGATGTACTGGCCTGTCTCCTGGTAGCGCCTCCATGCTCTGGACACTACGCTGACAGACACAGCAAACCTTTTTGCCACAGCTCGCATTGATGTACCATCCTGGTGAACTGCACTACTTGAGCCACTTGTGTGGGTTGTAGACTCCGTCTCATGCTACCACTAGAGTGAGAGCACCGCCAGCATTCAAAAGTGACCAAAACATCAGCCAGGAAGCATAGGAACTGAGAAGTGGTCTGTGGTCACCACCTGCAGAATCACTCCTTTTTTGGGGGTGTCTTGCTAATTGCCTATAATTTCCACCTTTTGTCTATTCCATTTGCACAACAGCATGTGAAATGTATTGTCAATCAGTGTTGCTTCCTAAGTGGACAGTTTGATTTCACAGAAGTGTGATTGACTTGGAGTTACATTGTGTTGTTTAAGTGTTCCCTTAATTTTTTTGAGCAGTGTATATATTTTTTAAATGTCCTGAATTTGTTAAAATGCTATTTTTGGCTTAAAGGTTAGGTTTAGTGTTTGAGGTTAAGGTTATGTTTGGGGTTAGGGAAAATAGAATTTTGAATGGGAATACATTTTTACTCCCCAGAAAGTCCTGAAAATTCCCCAAAACAAAGCTGTGTATGCATGTGATGGTAGGGAACAGGGGGTGCAGTTGTACCTGCTCCAGCATCTCTACTCTGTTCTTCAGGCTCTGGACCTCCTCTGTGACGTTCTCAGTCAGCCCATACCCTCCACCTGTAGACAACACACACAATCACACTGTGGATCACCAGTATTTAAGACACCCTCGATCTGCACAATGGGGTTGTGTATAGGGAGAAAACTTTTTGAAAACTATGAGGTACTACCTGACCAGCTTCAATAAGAACACAGATTTTTATTTTCTGTTGCAAAACATTTTGCTACAGTGAACCCTACTGAATATGACAGTAGGGTTAGTTTACAAAGATTTGGGGACAGATCAAATCAAATGTTATGCATCGAATACAACAGGTGTAGTAGACCTTACAGTGAAATGCTTACTTACAAGCCCTTAACCAACAATGATTTAAGAAGTTAAGAAAAAAAAGTGTTAGGTAAAAAAATAGATAAGTAAAAAATTGAAAATAAAGTAAAAAATAATTAAACAGCAGCAGTAAAATAACAATAGCGAGGCTATATACAGGGGGTACCGGTACAGAGTCAATGTGCGGGGGCACTGGTTTGTCGAGGTAATATGTACATGTAGGTAGACTTAAAGTGACTATGCATAGATTATAAACGGAGAGTAGCAACAGCATAAAAGAGGGGTCAGGGTAGCCATTTGATTAGCTGTTCAGGAGTCTTATGGCTTGGGGGTAGAAGCTGTTAAGAAGCCTTTTGGATCTAGACTTGCCGTGCGGTAGCAGAGAGAACAGTCCACGACTAGGGTGGCTGGAGTCTTTGACAATTTTTAGAGTGGAACGGGTGGGAGAGAGTGCGGTTAATCCTTCCAATTCTATCTAAAGCTTAGACTTGTGACATGTCTTGGAGTAAGATAATGACTTCAGCATCTTACTCCGATCCTGCTCCAGAGTGATTCATATGCAGACAGGGGGCCTCAGTCTCAGAGCTATGAAACAAATGGGAAGAAAACCACAGAACCACAAGCTGGCTGGGGAATTCAGTGCTAGGGGTGAAGCCGGTAAAAAATCCATAACTTAAGACTGCAAAAGGGGCCGAGGATATGGGGAAATGACACACACCATGTAACTGGAAGAGAGGGCACTATGAATAAGACACACAGTCCATCATAGCTAAACATGTTGTCCTGTATCAGTTACAAGACAAGGAGGGGTGAACTAAGTTGGCCTGAGTCCCAACCAGCCACCAAGTGTCCCCCTGCTCACCATGACAGGTCCCCAGATCTATGGGCTCAGAGCTGGGTACAAACCCCACGTCTCCCCCGGTCAGCCACGGAGCTAAGGCTGAGAACAGCTCAATCTCTCCCAGATGTGGACTATTGGGACAAGAGTCGAAAGGGAGGAGGGGGTGGGAGGGGCGACCCCCAGCAGATGAAGTTGATGAAACTGGAATGAGAACGCAAGTTCCGGCCAAGAAGAGAGACCGAGAAGGAAGAAAAAAGATGGAGGGATTCAGACGAGAGCTGTTAAGGTCTGAGCAGGGCATTTATTCTCTTGGTGATCTTCATCAACATCATACCTCAGCCTGGATATAACAGGGCCATTAACCAAGACAATACTGCTGCTGATGTTAATACTGCAGCAGCCTGCTGGCCTTGCACTTTGTTGGCCAGGAGAACAGAACTATACTGAGCCTGCACATATTCCTCCTGTGTCACCTTCACCAAGTACAATCTGTCATGTTTTTTTACTGCTGTTTTTCTCTCTTTGTGTATTTTAGTGTGTAAGACAATCTATCCTGTATATCTCTATCTAGACAGACAGACATAAGGTAGAGGAAATTATTATGTTAGAGGAAATTATTTGTTTTTTTGTGTGTACAGTACTGTACTGTGTGCTCATCGTACTACAGTTTACTGGCTAACACAGTCTGAGAGAAATGGGAATTTCTTTGGGCTCCATCCAGCCACTTCTAGACAGGGGAGGTTATTTTAGCCTGTTGCTAAGTTACACCCAACACAGCACATCTATGGGAGCTGTTTTTTTCCTTTTCTTCAGTGATATGCAGCAGTTTAGAGAACAGCTTGAGTGTGTGAAAGTGTGGGAGAGGAGGATGTTTCACTGGATACTAAAGAAACGTTTTGGAATGGTAGGAAGTTTTCCTATATTAAAGATGGGGAAGAAAGGTCTACATCAGGGATGGGCAACTGCCCCCCACCTGTGATATGCAACTTTTCAGGGAAGCTAGAAACCAATATACACAGGCAGTTAGAAAAGCCAAGGCTAGCTTTTTCAAGCAGAAATTTGCTTCCTGCAACACAAACTCAAAAAAGTTCTGGGACACTGTAAAGTCCATGGAGAATAAGAGCACCTCCTCCCAGCTGCCCACTGCACTGAGGCTAGGAAACACTGTCACCACCGACAAATCCACTATAATTGAGAATTTCAATAAGCATTTTTCTACGACTGGCCATGCTTTCCACCTGGCTACCCCGGTCAACAGCACTGCACCGCCCACAGCAACTCGCCCAAGCCTTCCCCATTTCTCCTTCTCCCAAATCCAGTCAGCTGATGTTCTGAAAGAGCTGCAAAATCTGGACCCCTACAAATCAGCCGGGCTAGACAATCTGGACCCTTTCTTTCTAAAATTATCTGCCGAAATTGTTGCAACCGGTATTACTAGCCTATTCAACCTCTCTTTTGTGTCGTCTGAGATTCCCAAAGATTGGAGAGCAGCTGCGGTCAGACCCCTCTTCAAAGGGGGGGACACTCTTGACCCAAACTGCTACAGACCTATATCTATCCTACCCTCCCTTTCTAAGGTCTTCGAAAGCTAAGTCAACAAACAGATTACAGACTATTTCGAATCCCACCATACCTTCTCCGCTATGCAATCTGGTTTCAGAGCTGGTCATGGGTGCACCTCAGCCACGCTCAAGGTCCTAAACGATATCCTAACCGCCATCGATAAGAAACAATACTGTGCAGCCGTATTCATTGACCTGGCCAAGGCTTTCGACTCTGTCAATCACCACATCCTCATCGGCAGACTCGATAGCCTTGGTTTCTCAAATGATTGCCTCGCCTGGTTCACCAACTACTTCTCTGATAGAGTTCAGCGTGTCAAATCGGAGGGCCTGTTGTCCGGGCCTCTGGCAGTCTCTATGGGGGTGCCACAGGGTTAAATTCTTGGACCGACTCTCTTCTCTATACATCAATGATGTCGCTCTTGCTGCTGGTGAGTCTCTGATCCACCTCTACGCAGACGACACCATTTTGTATACTTCTGGCCCTTCTTTGGACACTGTTAACAACCCTCCAGACGAGCTTCAATGCCATACAACTCTCCTTCCGTGGCCTCCAATTGCTCTTAAGTAAAACTAAATGCATGCTCTTCAACCGAATGCTGCCTGCACCTGCCGGCCCATCCAGCATCACTACTCTGGACGGTTCTGACTTAGAATATGTGGACAACTACAAATACCTAGGTGTCTGGTTAGACTGTAAACTCTCCTTCCAGACTCACATCAAACATCTCCAATCCAAAGTTAAATCTAGAATTGGCTTCCTATTTCACAACAAAGCATCCTTCACTCATGCTGCCAAACATACCCTCGTAAAACTGACCATCCTACCGATCCTCGACTTCGGCGATGTCATTTACAAAATAGCCTCCAATACCCTTCTCAATAAATTGGATGCAGTCTATCACAGTGCCATCCGTTTTGTCACCAAAGCCCCATATACTACCCACCACTGCGACCTGTACACACTCGTTTGCTGGCCCGCGCTTCATACTCGTTGCCAAACCCACTGGCTCCAGGTCATCTACAAGTCTCTGCTAGGTAAAGTCCCCCCTTATCTCAGCTCGCTGGTCACCATAGCAGCACCCACCTGTAGCACGCGCTCCAGCAGGTATATCTCTCTGGTCACCCCCAAAACCAATTCTTCCTTTGGCCGCCTCTCCTTCCAGTTCTCTGCTGCCAATGACTGGAACGAACTACAAAAATCTCTGAAACTGGAAACACTTATCTCCCTCACTAGCTTTAAGCACCAGCTATCAGAGCAGCTCACAGATTACTGCACCTGTACATAGCCCATCTATAATTTAGCCCAAACTACTACCTCTCCCCCTACTGTATTTATTTATTTATTTTGCTCCTTTGCACCTCATTATTTCTATCTCTACTTTGCACATTCTTCCACTGCAAATCTACCATTCCAGTGTTTTACTTGCTATATTGTATTTACTTTGCCACCATGGCCTTTTTTTTGCCTTTACCTCACCTCATTTGCTCACATTGTATATACTTTTTTTCCTACTGTATTATTGACTGTATGTTTGTTTTACTCCATGTGTAACTCTGTGTTGCTGTATGTGTCGAACTGCTTTGCTTTATCTTGGCCAGGTCGCAATTGTAAATGAGAATTTGTTCTCAACTTGCCTACCTGGTTAAATAAAGGTGAAATAAAAATAGTTAGAATAGTAGAACAACATTTAGCTTAGAGCAGCTGGCCCCAAAAGCCAGGGGCTGGCTCTGACTGCATGTGTGGGTATGGAATGTGACCCACGAGCCACTGCGGCCCCTCATCATGAGTTACGATTTATTGTGGCCCCCACCCCCATCAAAGCTGCCCATCCCTGGTCTACATCAAACAGCCAGCTGATGTTTAAACAGTGGTTATCAGCATGGTTCATCAGGTCATACCATACTGTACATGACCACAAACTGTTGGTTGCTGACCGCAGTTGGTCTATCAATCGTTGTTTATACTGGTTATCAGTGTGGTCCATCTGGTCATAACATACACCACCACACCTTGTTGGTTATTGACTGCATGCGGTCCACTTTGCAGTCTGTACCAGTCTCAGTGCATTATTACTCACGGTACGAGTAGAGTTTGGCATAGCGCGTACCAAAAGTAATAATGGACCAAGAGCCTGGCTGTGGTCTTGTCTGTCCTCTTCTTCACTCCCATTGGAGGCTTTGCTGAAACACACGTACACACACACACACACACACACACACACACACACACACACACACACACACACACACACACACACACACACACATACATAGCACACATGTACGTGCACACACACGCTTGCACCCACACACATACATAGCACCCATGCACACGCACACACACGATTGATTATCATGTCTGCGGATAAGGATAATGGTGGAG
Source organism: Salvelinus fontinalis (assembly GCF_029448725.1). Classification (NCBI taxonomy): domain Eukaryota; kingdom Metazoa; phylum Chordata; class Actinopteri; order Salmoniformes; family Salmonidae; genus Salvelinus; species Salvelinus fontinalis. The sequence continues at coordinate 10,056,659 of NC_074685.1, forward strand.
GTGTACTTGTATCACTGGAGGGGGGTCTGTGATCGTTTGCTGCTTCTTGACTGGGGTGGGTGGAAGAGGCAGGAGGAGGAGGAAGGTTCTCACAGGAGTGTGTGTCTCCTGCCAGCCTGTAGCCCTCTCTACACACACAGTGGTAGCTGCCTGCCATGTTCACACACTGATGAGAACAGGGCTGCTGCTCACTGCACTCATCCACATCTGACAGAGAGAGGGAGGAGAAACTGGGTGTCACTGATATTGTTAGGGTTAGAATTACGTTAAGGGTTAGGAGCTAGGGTTAGGTTTAAGGTTAGGTTTTTGGGTTAACATAAAGGTAAGAGTACAGGTTAGGGAAAATAGGATTTTGAATGGGACTGAATTGTACAGCTATCCACTAGGTTAGCTGTACAATACTGTGTGTGTGTACCTGTTTGGCAGTGGCGACCCATCCATCCCAGAGGACAGGCGCAGTGGTTGGGTCTTAAACATGTTCCTCCGTTCACACAGGACTGGCCACACACCGCTGGAGAGAACAGAGAGAAATAATCAAAAATGAACATGCACACATACGGGATGCTAGGAGAGTGTAAACCCCTATTACCTTGGTTACAGTTGTGTGAGTGGAGTCGTCGCCAACCCGGGCAGCATTCTGGGTAAGAGTGTGAGACTGGCACTGCTCTGGTCACCTGACGGTACGCCACCCTGTACACTGTCCTGGAGAAACACACAACAGAAAGTTACAGCTAGGTCAGACAAGGTCTTTCCTGCCCACACAGAGCCACTTAAATAGGTTTGAGTAATGATTCTGAGAAACACTGTGTGCGTGCAGAGCTCCTAGAGTTTTCTCCACACAGGTATATTAGGCTGGACCATGGACCAATGGTTACCAAGTGTGTGTGACAAGAGGGGGAGGATGTGGAAAGGATGGCAGGGGGTGAGGTTGACACCAAGCCAGTTCTGGGTTCTGCTGTTTCACTGAAATCTGCTGAAATGTTTCCTGGCATTGTCCTCAGTGAGAGAGAAAAAGGGAAAGAGAGCAGGAAAGAGAAAAATAGCCTCACGAAAGATGTCTCACAAATTAATCAATAACATCAGTCTCATGGTGGGAAGAAAAGTTTATAATTATAGTTGTCGGCTGGGAGCAGTCTGCCGCGGAGAGAGAGAGCGAGAGTGAGAGATGGAGGGAAAGAATGAAAGAGTGCGTAAGCACAGAGGGAGAGGTTGTCCAAGATAAACACAGCAGTGGTCTCTGTGGGCTGGCTGTTCATTTCCCGTAGTTACAAATTGCTTGATATTTATATTCCACCAAAATATGTACCGCCATGACCCACTTCTGTGTATGATATGAAAGAGAGACCTAGAGAGAGGGGGGGAGAAAGAGGGAGTGAGCCAGAGAGACATGGAGGTGGGGGGGGGGGGGGGGGGGGGTAGAGAGAGATGAACAGAGAAAGCGAGACAACAGAGGGGACAGCGGTGGCGAGGACAGTGGTAGATAGGACATCGGTGGCGAGGACAGCGGCAGGTCTTCTGCTGGAGGTCTGTCAAAACATATCAGGAGCTGTCTACCTTCTTTAGAGTGTAGCCCAGCTAACAAATAAACATTGTAGAACATTGTATAAACTCACCTTAACATCTTCTGTGTCAGAGATGAATGTATTACATGAGGTTGGCTGAGGTCAGACTGTATAGACAATGCTAAATATGTGGTCCTCTGTAGCTCAGTTGGTAGAGCATGGCTCTCGCAATGCCAGGATGGTGGGTTCGATTCCCAAAAACAAAAAAATGTACGCATGACTAAGTCGCATGACTTAAGTCTGCTAAATGGCATATATTAAATATGGTACAGCTGGAAACAGACAGGATGAAGGTCCCTGCTTGTGTCGTTAATAAATTATGTCCTGTTTAGGCAGTAATATATGGACCTTGTGGTGTCATTAGCATGGTATTATGGGTGTGCTGACATGGCCATAATCGTATCTGTAAATAGACAGTTGATAGTTGGATCGGATGATACTCGTGATCGGGAAAAAAATGTAATGTTTTAATATGCCTAAGTAGATGTTGGCAAAATAGCTCCCTCCCTGCACGTTTCCACACCAAACAAGCTGCAGATGAGGAGCCGTGGAGGGCTCTGTGTCCTCAACTTGTAGCGGGCAGTTTGCTATCAATCAGAATCTTTGTTCCCAAACTTTCCCTTCTTTTTAGATATTATGCACATTGATAGCTTGATAGCAAACATCCTTGCCATTTGATTCATCATAGTTGCAGGCTAACAAGAGGCAGCAGCAATGTTCCCTCTCATTTTTTGGGGCACTGAGCAAATTTTTGTTCTTGTGACCGGAAACTTGAATGCGAGTTTAAGGTGAACAGTGAGGCTGTACCCTTACAGTTTTAGACAGTAGCCAATAAGCTATTTTCACGTGGAAATAGCTTTTGATTTCTATGATATAGTCTACAGTAGCCTGTACGTAGTGTTCAATGCAGGCTTACATTGCATGAGACTTATAAAAACGTTTTTACATTATGCAGGGCTTGACATTAGTTAATAATTTTTTACTTGGTCTGTAACACTATGGGCCAAATAGGTGACTGTAAATTGCATTGTATTGTCTATAATGCAAGAAACCACTTTACAATATACAATGTTTTATAATTACCATACAGAGAATTAGACAATGTAGACTACCCCTCAGACTTGAATATACTAATAGGCAATCTCAAAATACAACACTAATTAAGACATAAGCTTTTTACCTGACTGACTTTTTAAAGTTTGCTCGTTGCAAACTAATTTGCCAGAATTTTACAGAATTATGACAAAACATTGAAGGTTGTGCAATGTAACAGCAATATTTAGACTTATGGATGCCACCCGTTAGATGAAATACTTAACGGTTCCGAATTTCATTGAAAGAATAAACGTTTTGTTTTCGAAATGATAGTTTCCGGATTTGACCATATTAATGACCTAAGGCTCGTATTTCTGTGTGTTATTATATTATAATTAAGTCTATGATTTGATAGAGCAGTCTGACTGAGCGGTGGTAGGCAGCAACAGGCTCGTAAGCGTTCATTCAAACAGCACTTTCCTGTGTTTGCCAGCAGCTCTTCGCAATGCTTCAAGCATTGCACTGTTTACAGTGGGGCAAAAAAAGTATTTAGTCAGCCACCAATTGTGCAAGTTCTCCCACTTAAAAAGATGAGAGGCCTGTAATTTTCATCATAGGTACACTTCAACTATGACAGACAAAATGAGAAACAAAAATCCAGAAAATCACATTGTAGGATTTTTAATTAATTTATTTGCAAATTATGGTGGAAAATAAGTATTTGGTCAATAACAAAAGTTACTCAATACTTTGTTATATACCCTTTGTTGGCAATGACAGAGGTCAAACGTTTTCTGTAAGTCTTCACACACTGTTGCTGGTATTTTGGCCCATTTCTCCATGCAGATCTCCTCTAGAGCAGTGATGTTTTGGGGCTGTTGCTGGGCAACACAGACTTTCAACTCCCTCCAAAGATTTTCTATGGGGTTGAGATCTGGAGACTGGCTAGGCCACTCCAGGACCTTGAAATGATTGTTACTAAGCCACTCCTTCGTTGCCCGGGCGGTGTGTTTGGGATCATTGTCATGCTGAAAGACTCAGCCTCGTTTCATCTTCAATGCCCTTGCTGATGGAAGGAGGTTTTCACTCAAAATCTCATGATACATGGCCCCATTCATTCTTTCCTTTACACGGATCAGTCGTCCTGGTCCCTTTGCAGAAAAACAGCCCCAAAGCATGATGTTTCCACCCCCATACTTCACAGTAGGTATGGTGTTCTTTGGATGCAACTCAGCATTCTTTGTCCTCCAAACACGACGAGTTGAGTTTTTACCGAAAAGTTCTATTTTGGTTTCATCTGACATTCTCCCAATCTTCTTCTGGATCATCCAAATGCTCTCCAGCAAACTTCAGACGGACCTGGACATCTACTGGCTTAAGCAGGGGGACACGTCTGGCACTGCAGGATTTGAGTCCCTGGCGGCATAGTGTTACTGATGGTAAGCTTTGTTACTTTGGTCCCAGCTCTCTGCAGGTCATTCACTAGGTCCCCCCGTGTGGTTCTGGGATTTTTGCTCACCGTTCTTGTGATCATTTTGACCCCATGGGGTGAGAGCCCCAGATGCGTGGATCTTGCGTGGAGCCCCAGATCGAGGGAGATTATCAGTGGTCTTGTATGTCTTCCATTTCCTAATAATTGCTCCCACAATTGATTTCTTCAAACCAAGCTGCTTACCTATTGCAGATTCAGTCTTCCCAGCCTGGTGCAGGTCTACAATTTTGTTTCTGGTGTCCTTTGACAGCTCTTTGGTCTTGGCCATAGTGGAGTTTGGAGTGTGACTGTTTGAGGTTGTGGACAGGTGTCTTTTATACTGATAACAAGTTCAAACAGGTGCCATTAATACAGGTAACGAGTGGAGGACAGAGGAGCCTCTTAAAGAAGAAGTTACAGGTCTGTGAGAGACAGAAATCTTGCTTGTTTGTAGGTGACCAAATACTTATTTTCCACTATAATTTGCAAATTAATTAATTAAAAATCCTATAATGTGATTTTCTGGATTTTTTCCCCCTCATTTTGTCTGTCATAGTTGAAGTGTACCTATGATGAAAATTACAGGCCTCTCATCTTTTTTAAGTGGGAGAACTTGCACAATTGGTGGCTGACTAAATACTTTTTTGCCCCACTGTATGACTTCAAGCCTATCAACTCCCGAGATTAGGCTAGCAATACTAAAGTACACATTAGAACATCCAATAGTCCAAGGTATATGAAATACAAACGGCATAGAGAGAAATAGTCCTATAATAACCACAACCTAAAACTTCTTACCTGGGAATATTGAAGACTCATGTTAAAAGGAACCACCAGCTTTCATATGTTCTCATGTTCTGAGCAAGAAACTTAAACGTTAGCCTTTTTACATGGCAAATATTGCACTTTTACTTTCTTCTCCAACATTTTGTTTTTACATTATTTAAACCAAATTGAACATGGTTCATTATTTATTTGAGACTAAATTGATTTTGATGTATTATTTCAAGTTAAAATAAAAGTGTTTATTGTTCATTTAGTATTGTTGTAATTGACATTATTACAAATATATATATATATATATATATATATATATATATATATATAAATAAAATAAAAATCGGCTTTTTGGTCCTCCAATAATCGGTATCGGTGTTGAAAAATCATAATCGGTCGACCTCTAATTTCTTCTGGGCGGCAGTCCTGGAGGAGGTGCACAGCCGTGCACGTGTGCAGCTTAGAGGGAACATTGGGCAGCAGGAATATGACTGATTAGACCGAAACAGAGAAGTGAAATTGATCCAATTAGAGCAGCAGAATCAACGTATAGCCTGCCCTTCTCTTTACAGACAGGCAAACTAGCCAGTTGAATTATTTAGACTATGTAGCACCTCATCTGATTGACTGACATGAGAAAGATGCCTTCTGGCACCCAAACATTAAATTTTTCCCCGATCACGGATCATTTAAAGAAATACTCAGATCATAATCGTATCCAGAAAATTGCCCATATTCTTTGACGATACTCGTTTTGTCCGACTACTCGGCACACCTCTACTGTACATGGTATTATGATAAGATTAGGTGGGATGTTCCCACTGGGCACAGACATCAATTTAATGTCTATTCCACGTTGGTTCAGCGTCATGTAGAAACAACGTTGATTCAACCAGTGTGCGCCCAGTGAGTTTGCAGTGATAGCGATATTGACAGTGATAGTGAGAGATATTAACAATGATAGCGATAGATATTGACAGTGATAGTGAAATTGATTGAGATATTGAAAGCGACAGAGATATTGACAGCAATATTGACAGTGATAGAGATATGGACAGTGATAGCAATGTTGATAGCGGTAGAGATATTGACAGCGATAGTGATAGAGATAGCATTATCGACAGCGATGGCAATATTGACAGTGATAGCAATAGAGATACTGACAGCGATAGAGATATTGGTAGTGATATTGACGTTGATAGCGATATTGACAGCGATATCGACAGTGATAGCGATAGAGATATTAACATTGATAGCGATATTGACAATGATCGTGATAGAGGTATTGGTAGCGATATTGACAGTGAGAAATATTGACAGTGATAGAGATATTGACAGTGATAGCGACAGAGAAATTGACAATGATAGTAATATTGACAGTGATAGTGATATTGATAACGATAGAGATATTGACAGCGATAGAAATATTGACAGCTAGAGATAGCGATAGAGATATTGATAGAGATAATGACAGCGATAGTGATAGCAATATTAACAGTGATAGTGATATTGACAGCAATAGCAATATCGACAGTGATAGCGATAGTGACATCGATAGAGATATTGACAGTGATATTGACAGCGATAGCGATATTGACAACGATAGCGATATTGACAGCAAACGAGATATTGATAGTGATAGCGATATTGACAGCGATATTGATAACGATAGAAATATTGACAGCAATAGATATGACAGTGATATTGACAGTGATAGAGATAATGACAGGGATATAGATAATGACAGGGATATTGACAGTGATAGTGATATTGTTAGCGATATTGACAGCAATAGCGATAGTGATATTGACAGCGATATTGACAGTGATAGTGAAAGATATTGACAACGATATTGACAGCGATCGAGATATTGATAGCGATAGAGATATTGACAGTGATAGAGATAATGACAGTGATATTGACAGCGATAGAGATAATGACAGCGATAGAGATATGACAGGGATAGCAATATTAACAGTGATAGTGATATTGACAGCGATATTGACAGCAATAGCAATATCGACAGTGATAGTGACAGTGATAGCGATATTGACAGTGATAGTGAAAGAGATATTGACAATGATAGCGATATTGACAGCGATCGAGATATTGACAGTGATATTGACAACGATATTGACAGCGATTGAGATATTGATAGCGATAGATATTGACAGCGATAGAGATAATGACAGTGATATTGACAGCGATAGAGATAATGACAGCGATAGTGATAGAGATTGATGTGATATTGATAGTGATAGTTAGCGATATTAACAGCAATAGCGATATTGACAGCGATAGAGATATTGACAGTGATAGAGATAATGACAGTGATAGTGAATGAGATAATGACAGCGATAGAGATATTGACAGTGATAGCAATATTAACAGTGATAGTGATATTGTTCGCGATATTGACAGCAATAGCGATATCGACAGTGATAGCAATAGTGACATTGATAGAGATATTGACAGTGATATCGATATTGACAGCGATAGCGATATTGACAGCGATATTGATAACGATATTGACAGCGATAGAGATATTGATAGCGATAGAGATATTGATAGCGATAGAGATATTGATAGCGATATTGACAGTGATAGAGATAATGACAGCGATAGAGATAATGACAGCGATATTGACAGGGATAGCAATATTAACAGTGATAGTGATATTGTTAGCGATATTGACAGCGATAGTGATATTGTTAGCGATATTGACAGCGATATCGATATTGACAGTGATAGTGAAAGAGATAGACAACGATAGCGATATTGACATCGATCGAGATATTGACAGCGATAGAGATATTGACAGCGACAGAGATAATGACAGCGACAGAGATAATGACAGCGATAGAGATAATGACAGTGATAGAGATAGAGATATTGACAGTGATAGCAATATTAACAGTGATAGTGATATTGTTAGCGATATTGACAGTGATAGCGATATTGACAGTGATATTGATAGTGAGAGATATTGACAACGATAGCGATATTGATATTGATAGCGATATTGACAGTGATAGCAATATTGACAGCGATAGAGATATTGATGTGATATTGACAGTGATAGCAATATTAACAGTGATAGTGATATTGTTAGCGATATTGACAGTGATAGCGAAAGAGATTGACAACGATAGCGATATTGACAGCGATCGAGATATTGATAACGATAGAGATATCGACAGCGATATTGACAGCGATGCCGATATTGACAGCGGTATTGAAAGTGACAGCGATAGAGATATTGACAGCAATATTGACAGCGATAGCGATATTGACAGTGATTGCAACAGTAGTGGTCATGAGAGTCATGGCTGTGTCACTTACTTGTAGGTGCTACAGAGGCGGTGCCCCTGACACAGGGTGATGTAGGGTTTGTGAATGGGCTGGACGAATGACTCTGTCGTCATGATGACACTGCTGTGATGAATATCTCTGCCACACACCCTCCTCCTGCAACACACACGTAGGAACACACAGGTGAGATCACTCACACAGGTAGAGACTAGTGAGGTATTCTTTGGAACATATGAGAACTGTGGGTCTGATTCCTGGGACCCCCCATATGTAAAAAAGTAATGCATGCTTGACTGTTAAAAGCATCTGCTAAATGGCATATATTATATTAAATTAGGACTGTCTCTGCTGTCATCAGTCTTTCACTGTGTTAGGTTTAACAGCTAGCTACACTCAAAGTCATGAAATTCAACATAATCATAATTCTTTAACATCAAATTAACAATTTACTTAATGTTGGAAGTGAAATTACTGACAGGAATCGTAATGGTTTAAAATGTGAAATTACACCACTTACGCTCGATTACCTCTGAAGCATTCACATATAGAATGTACTGTGTCAGGGGACAATTTGAGACTGGGTTTAAAACCTGCTGTGGTGGTCTCTCTTAACCAGTCTGAGAACTAATCAGTCCGTCAAGCATTTTAACCCTCAGTTGATAACGTGACCTCGAGGTCTCTGTGTCAGTGGCAGTTAACTGACATGTAATTGATGCTGACTGGCCAATGTTATCGCCACTGAACCTGTCTTGAGTCGAGTCACCTCGAACCTTTCATCACCCTTTGATCTTTTGTAAGGGTTGTAGTTGGTTTTCTAATTTGGCCAAATCAACTGAGATCTCAAAGAACCTGCATCTCCTTAGAGTTGACATAGGTCTAATACAACATGTCACCGTCGTAAATGTTTAACTGTTATTTGGACAATCAGTATACATTTACTCAGGGTGAGAATGCCAAGTGGAGCAAATAACCATTCTAAATATATAGCCCCCAAGTTAACTCTGTAAATGATTGGTGTGTAACTGAAGCTAGAGGCCCATGTAACCGAGCTATCCCAGGGACCAATAATGGGTGATGGCCAATAACAAACACAGGAAATGGAATGAGGGAGCTGTTACCCGTGGTGACCGTGGAACTGTGGAGTGGCCGTCACATGGAGGATGAAGAGCGAGGAGGAGAGGAGGAGTGTTTGGTACATGTCTCCCTCTTCTTTCTCACTTTCACTCGCTCTCTCTCTCTGTCCAATGGGAGAAGAAAGGAGGATGAGGGGAAGGGGAGAAGGGCTGTGGCTGTGTCTCTCTCTCTCTCTGATGTTAGAGCCCCTTGTTTTAGACTTCTAGGAGGAGGATGCCAACTACCTGTAGGTACACACAGAGAGGGACAAACATAGAGGTTAGGGTTCAGAAAGTGAAGAGTAACTTCTGTTTACTCTTTTCATGCATTTCCACTTGACGTTTTCAGTCCACTTGTGATGCACAGAAGATCCGGGTTTGAATCCCAGTCAGTCATATCAACATCTAACCTTTTAGAGAAACCATGATAGAAAGAAGTTCACTGAGTTCTCACATCAGAGACAGTACTAGCTTACTTCTCCACTCTCATTGCTGATGTGGAAGGCTTAAGTGTTACCCCCATTTATAAACACTCAAACAGAATCCATCTCCTAACAACACTCCACATATCAGTTCCCACAACATTCCAGAAAACATCTCTGTAGCAGAATATGGGCCACTTAAGATAGCATTCATTCGTCAGAATGAGTCTGTCATACTGTCAGCTGTGTCATGTCAGTGAGAACACTCAAATCACCCTCCTCGTCCCCCTCTCCCTCCCCTCTTATTTTTATACCTCATTTCACCATGTAAGTTGACTGAGAACACAATCTTAGTTACAAGAACGACCTAGGGACTAGTTACAGGTGAGAGGAGGGGGGATGAATGAGCCAATTGGTAGCTGAGGATGATTAGGTGGCCATGATGGTATGATTGGTAATTTTGCCAGGACACTGGGGTTAACACGCCTACTCTCCACTAGAGCTTCACCCAGAGCTAGCCTGACAGCATTAGACCATTAGATGAAGAGCTGTTGTGAATGGTCCTAATAGAGTACATTAAATAGTGTCAGAGCCCAGTCTCCAACCCCCATCTACCACACCTTGGTCATAAACAATTCACTTTAAAGGGCAGGTAGGCTTGAGCACGCTGACAAATTACATACTTACTGCTTGACTTTGAACCTCAAATCAAGTTCTGGAGTGATAGTGTAACATAAAGATCAATGGGTTATGTAATACATTAAGTTAAAACAGATGATGTACATACTGTTTTAATACTATGACGAGGTTGAATCTGCAGTGGAGAGTGTAGCTCTGTTACTAAAATAAGGCCAGGATTCAATCCGGAAGATCCACGTTGTTGCGCGGTTGACATTTCTGATTGAGCCAACATCTGCAGCGTTTAATTTGAATGCCATCTCTGCGACTGCGGTAACATCACCTTTAAATGGTGCATAGCCAAAAAGGGACGATCGGATTGAATTCTGGCCTATAATGTTGTAATGGAATGGGGTAGAGGTGGACACGCACAGAAAGAGAGAGAGTTAAAGTCAGAGACTCAGACAAACAGTACGACTCGCTCTGTATAATAAGAAATGTGCCAGTGATTAACATACCAGCACTGACATTCATTTAACTTGACAGCAAATGACTCGTTCAACATTTACACTAGGGTTGAATGGCGGGAACCCGGTTACCGAGATTTACTGCCCAAAACCACTTCCTTTTCCCGGGATAAATAACGATGACAAACCAGCAAATTATAATAAATTATTTATATGAACAGCATGGCGTGAAAAGTGAACTATTAAATTATACAGTGCCTTCGGAAAGTATTCAGACTCCTTAACTTTTTCCACATTTTGTTAGGTTACAGCCTTATTCTATGGCCTCTGCATGATGAATCATCAACGCTCAGGGTGGGGATAGACAGCCCATCTCAGTATGGAGCATAGTTCACAATGCATGTAGACCTATCATCTCATCATCTCTCTCCTTAAATAAGGTTCCTTAGCTCTTGGAGTTCCATGCAGGAAAAGCTAGACTAGAATAGCTTGCTGAACATAATTTCTTATACCAATAGACTATTCGAAGAGGGACGGAAGCTCTTGTTTGTTGAATGTTAAATACAGCAACCAACAGAACAACTCATGTGTAGTTTGAAAGAAGAGTGAACACGCGATGGTGGTAGGCTATAGCAGTTATTTATTCAGACCCATAACCATTCAATGTTCGTGAAGAGAAAGCCTTCTGCATCTAATTCTAGTCTAATATTATTCAAAGATGTCATTAGAATGATGGAGATAAAGGACAACAAAACTTATTTAATTTAACTGTTGAAAGCGAGGAAGGAATAAAGCGACAACAGAGAGAGAAAGAGGAAGTAGGCTAATAACATTTGGGGAAATGTTCTGAAAGGTATGTATGTGTCAGCCTACTAATTATACAAATAGGCCTTATGTTTCAAAACTAAAATCCATTTGCTAGCTTATACTTGTAAGTTTTTAGGCCGCATGTGCTACACCAGAATCGCATGTTCTCTCCCTGCTTTATCATGGATTGAACATTGTGTGTAATTCCAGTCATATAATCCAGTAAAATACAATACAGTACTTATTATTTATTTGCACCACACAGTAATATAGTTCATACTCAATTAAATAAGCCTATGGAGCTAGTTTAATTAATTTACCCAAGAGAGCATATAGCTAACTACATCTATAGGCTTTTATGTTTTTCTGTCATGTGTAATATGCAGTAACATATATCATATATGCATTGGATAACAGCGCCATCATTTGGGCTTTTTTGGGTCATAAAATGCTCATAAAATGTATTTAATATATGGTTCATCAGGCTCAGGTAGCATCAGGCCTGAATCTTCGATCAAAGCTCTAATCTAATCCAGACATAGTTTATTTATATGCTTTATAATGCTTTTGAATAACACTTCTGGTTTTGGCGAGAAATACCGGGTTACCCAGGAGAAAAGTGATTTATTCTCGGGACGAAACATTTGTAAAATACCGGGAAAATATTTAACCCTTTAACCCTCATATTTTCACTGTATTCATAATATATAGCTATGTACTTTCTCTTTCGTTTGTTACGTGACTCCAGTTTCCCTACCACAGCTCTTTGTATGAATGGCAGAGCCCTTCATCTTGAAAAGCTTAACGTAATCAACCCATTTATTTATATAACGATCCCCCGATTTTATGAGTTTTGTTTAAAATAGATTTGATTGTGCTTCCCTGGTGGGTGATTTTTAAACATGGCTGTCGTAAAAGTGAATGAGTTCAGACAACAGGTAGCAAGCAGTAAGGGGGTGCAGTAACCAGATTTAGCACGTTGGCGGTTACTATACCTCCTCCGCTCAGAAAACTGTTTGCTACCGACTGTAAAGATGTTTTGAGCAATGTTTGTGCTTCATGCGTGTCTGAGCTAGATTGTTTGTCGGGTGCTCGGAGCGGTAGGTTGTGTGCGTGTGTGTGTGTGAGTGGGTGTAAACATTGACCATGCTCTCTCTGCTGGGTTATTGTTCCCTGGTAACCAACATCCTGTGGACTCCTCCGACACTGCACCCCTACGGTCCCTGGATGATGACCTGTCATTAGAGGGTTGTTTACCCGTCACTCCCCACCACAGCCAGGCCCCAGGGAGACAGGTGGCATCATGTGGTGTCCCCCAAATGCCACCCTATTTCCTATATAATGCATTACTTTTGACCAGGGAAAATAGTACACTACTATTGACCAGAACCCTATGTAGAGAATAGGGTGCCATTTGGGACAGCCATGGAGCCAACAGGGTGGTCTGGATGATGAGGCCCACAGCTGGTTTAGTGGTTTTATCTGAACCCCTTATCCACCCTAAAACCCTGGACATTATTATAGCTCTGTTATATTGTCTATTGAACCACACACACACAGATACCCATACCAAGACGACACACACACATGCATACACATAACGCGCATGTATGTACACAAGCAAAGAGACAGATCACGTGAGGCCAGGGTGGACTGAACCGTCTCTGAGAACATAAAGTGAAGATAGGTCTACCTCCAGCTCTGTCCCATAATCTCTTCCTAGCTCCCTTTCCACTCTGTTAGATTGGTGGAGAACTATAGCAGGAGTTTGGTTAACCTTCAGAAGAGCTGGGGGTACTCTAACTCTGAATTTTGATTTAGCCTCCAAGATGGCATTACAGTTAACCTGGGCAACATCCCAAATGGCACCCTATTCCCTATATAGTGCACTACTTTTGACCAGGGCTCATAGGACTCAGGTCAAATGTAGTGCACTATATAGGGAATAGGGTGCCATTTGGGATGTTACCCAGGTTAACTGTAGTGCCATCTTGGAGGCTAAATCAAAATTTGGGATGCAATGCTGACCTGGAGTTGATCCTATATAGGCCAGGGCCTTGGTTCTTGTTCTAGCCAATAAAATAACACTAATGTTACCCTTGGGGGTTGCTCTTAGCCTTGTGCTAGCGGCTAACCTGACAGGGAACAAAGAGTTAGTCTGCGTTGCAAATGTCACCCATACTTTAATTTTGACCAGAGCCCTATGAGCCCTAGTCAAAAGTAGTGCACTATATAGGTAACAGGGTGCCATTTGGGACATAGACAGAGTTAGGCTGGAGGTGCCGCTAAGCCCTGGCTGACAGCGTGAATGTCTCTCTGATACTCTATTGGCTCCATGCCCAGAGAGCAAACACGCAAACCGTACTCAGCTTGGGTTCATTGACAAATCGCCACAGCAATAGTACAGTACAGCATAGCTCCAGTCTGCTCTTATCTTTAGAGTAGATAAAGTGCACATTTTAAGTATCAAATAAGACCTTAAGGTGTGCAGCTATCACAGCCTTGCTGCCTGACAAAGTGCCTGGTGTGGTTTGAGAACATCATAGCCAGCAGCTGTGTTGCCGATGATTAGATTGTAGTTAAATGTAAGGTTGTGAAACTGGCTACTGCTGCCAATAGTCGGAGTCATACTCCCACAGGGAATATATAGTACATGTAACAACCTCTGGTTGAGATATAGGTGGATGATATCAACACGTAATTGAACCTACAACCTTGTTTGTTTCATACAATTTATTTCTACAGACATTATCCTCTCTATTAGAAACATATTAAGCCAAGCAGCCAATGCCTGCGTTCACTCTCCCTGCACAACAGACACAACATGACACTCACCTCCACAGGTGATAAAGCACCATATAGGAAAGACTTTTAGGCAATAAAGACCCATAAAAACAATGTCCCTTTACCCCATACTCCAATATCTCAGTGCCACCCTTCCATCCCCCTTCTCTTTGCTGTGCCCCAGGTGACCCCACCTAGGCAGAGGTCCATGCTGACAGACAGAAAGACAGACAGACGATGATAGTGGCTGGGGGCTGTCTATCTGTCTAAGTGTAAGTCTGAGGAGTGAGGCTCTGTGAATCCCTGTGTGGAGGATATCTCCCTAATGGCTTCAGACAGTGGGATCAGCTTACAACACAACGTGCTTGTTCGGGGGGTTACCAAGGTCGGGCACAAGGAGGGGTTATGGGCGGTGGGTTGGGTGGGGGAAGAGACTACCACATCTGTGTCTGAGGGTTCCTCCCCTGTGGAAAGATAGAGAGGGGATGGTAGGGTAAGGCAGGTAGCCTAGCGTTTAGAGCAGGGGTGGGCAGTTCCAGTCCTTGAGGGCCTGATTGGTGTCACAGTTTTCCCCCAGCTCCAGCTAACACACCTGACTCCAATAACCACCTAAACATGATCCTCAGTTTAGAATGCGGTTTGATTAATCAGCTGTGTTTGCTAGGGATTGAGAAAAAGTGTGACACCAATCAGTCCCTCGGACTGGAGTTGCCCACCCCTGGTTTAGAGCATCGGGCCAGTAACCGAAAGGTTGCTAGTTTGAATCCCCGAGCCGACATGGTGAAAATTCTGTCCATGTGCCCTTGAGCAAGGCTCTAAACCCTAATTGCTCCAGGGTTGCTGTTGATATTAGCAGACCCTGGCCATGACCCCACTCGGAGTTGGGATATGCAAAAAACACCAGGATTGTGGGTTAAATTCTCAGTACCAGTACACGGGAAAATAAATGAAAAATGTATGCACTCTCTGGATATGAGTGTCTGCTAAATTACTCAAATATAAAAATGGGAAGGGTGGGCAGGATAAAGGTAGGTCAAAAGTCACTGCCATTTCCATGTTCAGATAAAGTGTGTGGGTTGTAAGATGAAGAGCACACACCTCTATCTTCCTGAATGGATTACCTAAGAGAATTATGTCATACCCCAGGGGTTCTGTGAGAGTGCATGAGGTGGGGATTTGACACTGGCAGAATCATAAACCAATGCCATTGACTCTGACTGAGACATGCTGTGTATCTTCCCTGACTGCATGGAGCCCTAAAACACACACAGTTCACACTGAGTTCATCTTCAGTTCACACGTAGCACGATCTAACCAGAACTCTCCCCAGCCGAGAACACAGTACTCAAATCAGACCTGGCCAAACCAAACAGCTTCACCTGGACCGATAAATGGGTTAATTGCTCAAATCCTCTGAACTCCAACCTGGACTCAGAGTATTTCGTATTATTCTGTACGTAAATTCAAGACACTCCATTTAATGTGATATATTACGTTTCATGTGATCTGTATTCATTTGTGGCTGTCCATCGGCCATTTCATATGAAATGTTCCAAATTACAATTTTGTATTATATGTTACGAATTTGCAAAACATTTGATATGTTACGAATCTAGCTAGGTGGCTAACATTAGCTAGTTGGCTAATGTAATCTAGGCTAGGTGTTAGGGTTAAATTTAGGAGTTAGGTTAAAGGGTTAAGGTTAGGGGAAGGGTTAGCTAAGAAGGTTAGGGGGAGGGTTAGCTAAAGGGTTACCACATCTAACATATTTTACTAATTTGAGTGTCCAGTATTTACGTTTACTATGTTACATCTAGTCTATGAGACGAGGCTGTGAACTCAGGTAAATATTGATCTAGTTGAGATATTAAAATATTGTTATTGCTGCTAATGAGCTTGGTATTCAAAGTAAACAACAGCTATCCCAACACTCAATGGATGGAACATGCCCTCATTGCCTTGGTCTAGTCCAGGGTTTCCCAAAGTCGGTCCTGGGGCCTACCCTGGGTGCACGTTTTGTTTTTTGCCCTAGCAAAGTTGGTTACTTGAATCAGCTGTTAAGTGCTAGGGCAACACTGGTCTAGTCAATGCATCATTATATAATTAAGTAGTTGGCACATGCGACACATTTCTTACAGTGGCCAACAGACGGCAGTGTTTTACAATACTTTCATCATTAGATCACACACCGCAAACTTGCCTCTGAGCGAGAGATGCTCTTGCTCTTCTTTCTATCTCACTCGCATACACACACGCACGCACATACACGTATACCAACTTATTCTCAGTAGCCTACAACATAATGCAAAAGTTACCAATATTAATAATAGTCAAAGTATAACAAGCTTAGCCTATAGAAATTATATCATTGATAAAGTAAAAGTGAGCGGATCGTACGTATTGGCTATATAATTAATGTGCGTAATGGGCTCAAATGAATTGAAAACGTGCAACTTACAAGTCTGATATAGTAATTCCAATGTGCTCCTTGTAATTTAGTGAAATTAAGTGATATTCGTTTTCACTTTTAAACGTACAACTATTCCATGTGCAGCTAAGTAGCAACGCACTGTTCCCTTGTCCAAAATGTAAAATGTCTAGCAAAACGGAAAACCTCGGTCAAATCCACTCGCTGTGCTAGTTAGTAGCCTAGTGAGCGTTTCCCTGTGAGTCGTCTTGTGTTATAGCCTTGTAGTAATATCTCTCTGTCAGTCCAGATGCAGGTTCGCTCTCCGTGAGTAGCCTACAAACCTACTAACTGTCAAAGTGCGCATGGGGGGTACCCGCGGCAGCACCCCCTCCGGCTCGAGCCAGCTGGGTATCTCGCAACAGCGACGGGTCGAGGGGGGACTCCCCGCGTTACTACACAGAGAATTCACTTGAATTTATTTGTAGGCTATTTATTACAAGCACTACCGTGGCCAAGAGTGAAAGAAGCTGGAGTTGCATTGGATAAAGATAATATGGTTTGGGCGTCTTTTGAAAATACTGGACTACTGTAGCCTGTAACAGGTCCTAAACATAGCATCATCCACATTCATATTTTGTTGTCAATTTCTAGCAGAGCTATTGATAGCCTAGGCCTACCAGGGAAAATGACAACTAACTGGGCAGAGACCTCAATTCAACGTCTAATTCAGGTTGGTTCAACATAATTTCATTAGGTGGAATCACGTTGATTCAACCAGTGCCTAGTGGGAATTTTCTCATAAAATGTGATACATTTAGTTGAAATATGCCACCTTTCTAAATAGATTGTTAAATGTAGGCTAATTGATGTTGTAGCATACCACATTCTCAGACATTAATAAATATATATTTTTGCAATGAGCTGACTAGCACAATGCTTGGGAGCGCATTCAATTAATACCATGAAGGCCTATCATATCCCAATGTCTCAAGACATTTTCTCAAGTATAGGCTACATCCCCTCCAACCTCCCCGTTGTGCCACATCCACGACGAAAAGGTAATTTTCATTTAGACAGGCCTATAAATGCTCATAGCATATCATAAAGCTATTCCGTTTCGTGCCCTTGGTCGTGGTCGGCTGTGGCTTGATCGAAACGGGTCCCAATGACGTGGCAATGATTTGTCATATTTGAGTTGTAAGTAAGATTAGGCTATACATGTCTAATATTAAACTGAGTGTCCTTTTTAATACTGGCAGTGGGCCTAGAGGATGGCTCAATAGCCACCGTTGTTTCGTCAACACAATTAAAACATCTTACATAAGTATAGTAAATACGTTTTTTTTTTTCAAAAGTTAATGAAATTATGAGTTAAAATAAACGAAAAAAACTCTTCTTACCCCCTCAGTATGAAGTCATGTGGTGGTGCGTCTCGCGCACGCGGAGCAGATGCTGCCATGGGAACCAACTCCAACCATTTGACAGCCAGTTTAGTGGACTCTTCCATCGTTGCAATTTATTTTTAGCTCGTACCCACAGTTTTTTCTTAGAATAAAACCTCAACGGTTAATGTTTAGATGCTCCCCGTGAACCGACTGGAGAGAAATGAAATGCCTTTGGGCGTTTTTCAGTTGCTTTTTATCCAGAGCTTCCTGTGGAACGCAGGAATTGGATGGACAATCCCAAACCGGAATTCCTGTGAGTGTTTCACACTGATAAAACCGTTATACTGCACAAACACTCCATCCTGCTTAAACCGCTTTGTCAATTACTTTTTAAAGCATTCTCTGCCCCCATTAGGCCTATAGTCTACGGTCAGAGTTTGAAGGGGACAAGAAAAAGCGTCTTGCTCTGACTATTGTCAGAGATGGGGTTAATTCGAATTAAAGGCAGTCACTTAGGAAGTGATTGACATTAAAAAACCGAATCAAATAAATAGCTTATACTTTTCAATTTATTGAGAAGTCATTGGCATTTCAGTACTTCCTGAATTGACTGCCTTCAATTTGAATTGATCCCAACCCTGGACTGTACTGTAGGCCTTCAGATTTTAACCCATAAAAGATTGCATTACATTACATTGCACCTGTAAATAGAGACTCTTCCTGTTCAGGGTTGATTAGAACATGGAGTGAAAACAAATGAATAGCCTAGGCCCAATGCAACCAACAACTAAATAGAGTACAACAGTATGAGTCATAATACCCATAAAACGTAGCGGCTAAACACAGAAATGTTGCCCATTAGTTATTCCACCATACATTTTTCCCATATGGGATTTTAGAAACATTTCAAATTAGGGCTGTTTCGTGTAGGCTTACCCTGGCGTGACGTTTTGAGAACTGTAAATCTCTCTCGGTCAAGGTGACTTTCATCAATATATTCGCCTGTATTTAACCCCCCAAAAATGAAATGCTAATTAGCTGCTAATGTGACTATCATACTGAACTACATATGCCTGTCTCAAGATTCACGCCACTCACCAGGACCAGATGATTTGGACGAGACTGCCGAATCGATGCAAAGGTAAAAATCTCTGGATTAACTATTTAATGTTAGCTACATTCAGTAATTCATAAATTGACCCCCCCCCCCCAAAAAAAATGGGGACAATTCTGTGAACTGTCTTGGACTAGTTTTAAATTGACACAATACCTGTTATCTAGCTAGTTAGCTTATGGTTAGCAACATTAGTCTGGTTAGCTAGCTGTCTATTTGTCCAGCCATTTAAATTAATAAGAAATTCATAAAAACAAGTTTAGCTTTCTTTGGATTTTATAAACCAACAGTCTAGTTTGCTAGCTAGCTAACTTAAAGAAGGTGAAGGTATTGTTCTTGATAATGTTTGTGGCTGAGGTGTGGGTTAGCCTACTTCACGTAACTACTTGACTTGTAGCTCCCTAGTTAGCTGTATTATTTTGGTCTGGCTTTTTGTGAGGTTTCAGAGATTGACTGATTAGCATCCTCTCTTGAGTCAACAACTGCTTGAAGACTTTGATCTGTTTGTTGTTACCCTCTGAACAGCAGATCATTAGTATAGCTAGTAAGCAAGGTTATGTAACCTTATTTAGTCCTACCTGGTATGGTTAGTTTTAAATGAATTGGTATTCACACATTTAGTTTTTTAGGTAGATTTACTGTCATGTTATTGTTGCCAAATTGTAAATCTTATTTGCACCTTGTCTATTCCAGAACCAATGGGTGTGCCTGAGTCTTTTCACCTCAACTAGGTAAGCTGTTTCAACCTGGAACACTATTCTCCTGCTTTGGTCTGTTTCAATCATTGCAGGAAGTCCTGAGGAGCAGCAGTGTGTGAAGGGTTTTGTCCCAGTCCAGCTCTAACACCTGACTTAAATAAAAAATAACGAATCACAGCGATAGGCTATGATATGTAATCAGGTATGAGCTGGGCTGGAACAAAGCTTATACATACCCCTACCATTCAGATCTAGAGCTGTCTACCATCACTATTGTGTACGGGATTCATATAGATGGTATTAATATAAATTCAGCAAAAAAAGAAACGTCTCTTTTTCAGGACCCTGTCTTTCAAAGGTAATTCGTAAAATCCAAATAACTTCACAGATCTTCATTGTAAAGGGTTTAAACACTGTTTCCCATGCTTGTTCAATAAACCATAAACAATTAATGAACATGCACCTGTGGAACGTCGTTAACGACACTAACAGCTTACAGACGGTAGGAAATTAAGGTAACAGTTATGAAAACTTAGGACACTAAAGAGGCCTTTCTACTGACTCTGAAAAACACGAAAAGAAAGATGCCCAGGGTCCCTGCTCATCTGCATCTCATCATGCCTCCTTGCAGTATGCCAAAGGCACGAGGACTGTAGATGTGGCCAGGGCAATAAATTGCAATGTCCGTACTGTGAGACGTCTAAGACAGCGCTACAGGACGGACAGCTGATTGTAACAACACCTGCACAGGATCGGTACATCCGAACATCACACCTGTGGGACAGGTACAGGATGGCAAGAACAACTGCCCGAGTTACACCAGGAACACACAATTCCTCCATCAGTGCTCAGACTGTCCGCAATAGGCTGAGAGAGGCTGGACTGAGGGCTTGTAGGCCTGTTGTAAGGCAGGTCCTCACCAGACATCACCGGTAACAACGTCGCCTATGGGCACAAACCCACCATCGCTGGACCAGACAGGACCGGCAAAAAGTGCTCTTCACTGACGAGTTGCGGTTTTGTCTCACCAGGGGTGATGTCGGATTCGCGTTTATTGTCAAGTGAATGAGCGTTACACCGAGGCCTGTACTCTGGAGCGGGATCGATTTGGAGGTGGAGGGTCCGTCATGGTCTGGGGCGGTGTGTCACAGAATCATCGGACTGAGCTTGTTGTCATTGCAGGCAATCTCAATGCTGTGCGTTACAGGGAAGACATCCTCCTCCCTCATGTGGTACCCTTCCTGCAGGCTCATCCTGACATGACCCTCCAGCATGACAATGCCACCAGCCATACTGCTGGTTCTGTGTGTGATTTCCTGCAAGGCAGGAATGTCAGTGCCATGGCCAGCGAAGAGCTCGGATCTCAATCCCATTGAGCACGGCTGGAACCTGTTGGATCAAAGGATAAGGGCTAGGGCCATTCCCCCCAGAAATGTCCAGGAACTTGCAGGTGCCTTGATGGAAGAGTGGGGTAACATCTCACAGCAAGAATTGGCAAATTTGGTGCAGTCCATGAGGAGGAGATGCACTGCAGTACTTAATGCAGCTGGTGGCCACACCAGATACAGACTGTTACTTTTGATTTTGACCCCCCTGTTGTTCAGGGACACATTATTCAATTTCTGTTAGTCACATGTCTGTGGAACTTGTTCAGTTTATGTCTCAGTTGTTGAGTCTTGTTATGATCATACAAATATTTACTCATGTTAAGTTTGCTGAAAAAACCCGCAGTTGACAGTGAGATGATGTTTCTTTTTTTGCTGAGTTTATATAGCATGCTCCACTCAAGTTGAACTTGTTGACTGATGCCAAGGCGGGGGCTGCTAAGAAGAAGGGAGCAGCTGTGGACCAGAAGACTGCAGCTAAGGCAGCACTGCGAGTAGTATTGGTTGGTACTGTATGTGCCTTTAGGTTCCTCTCCATGTGTAGGCTATTGTACTTGCCTGTGTGTTGCAGTCTTTCATATTTGTAGTAGTTTGTTGCAATGCATTGCTTAGTTTATCATTTGTGTCAACTTTGAATTCAATCTTAGCCACAGATTGTTAACTTCCTGCACTTTGAGAGCAAGCACTATATAAATGCAGTGTATTCACACTGTTTTGCAATGAAGGTCTACTATAGCCTCAACAGCACTCTCAGGGGTAGCTAGCTTCTGTCCTCCTCTGGGTACATTGACTTCAGTTCAAAACCTAGGAGGCTCATGGTTCTCACCCCCTCACACAGTAATTATGACAACTTCCTGGAGGACGTCCTCCAACTTATCAGAGCTCTTGCAGCATGAACTGACATGTTCTCCACCCAATCAAAGTATCAGATAAGTAATCTAGTACTGAAAGCATAAATTACAGCTAGCTAGCACTGTAGTGCATAAAATGTGGTGAGTAGTTGACTCCAGGAGAGAGAAAGACAATAGTTGAACAATTTTGTACAAATTAATTTCTTCAAAAATGAAGGAGAAGCAGCAGCAGCACCAGCAGAAAGACCTAGATATATTTGGCTGTCATTTTTTCCACTTTTCACTTAGCTAGCTAATTAGGCATCCTCAAACACCCGGCTCAAACAGAGTGGATTGCTATTTATGTTAGCTGGCTAACTAAGGCTATCCAACACTGGAACTCCTCCAAGTCAAGGTAAGCTTTCGGTTGTATTCATTTATTGCAACTGGGGCCCGCCGGTATAACTGCTAAGCTACTTGCTGTACACTGTACTGCTTGATTGTGGCAGGTTTACTAACACGTTAGTTCTAGTAGCTATGTAGTAGCTATGTTGACTATGACGTTAGCTAATATGGTGACAACGATGTAAGCAGTGTGTAGCGGATATTGTACGAAGGTTTGGCTTGGAAAGGTCCGCAAGCAAAGGAAAAGGTGAGAGGAGGAGAGTGCGTAAATGTGAAAGAATTATACAACGAGCAACGTTTTAATGCTGTTTGTATGTGGCTGCTATGAAAGTGAACTGTGTGTACAGGTAATCAGGTGTGTATTCATTCCGCCGATTTTCTTGGAATAGTTTCTTAAATGGAACAAAATGGGGATAAACCTACCAGAATTTGTCCAATAGAATAGAAACTCTCGTTTGCAACTGTTTGGATGAATGATTTCACCCTAAATCAGCTAGATGCACGCAAAAGTGTGCAAGGCGGTATTTAATGTGTCACCGTCTGTCACCTTGATTACTTAAATTTGTCTCTCGACCTGTGCACCTACGTTATAAACTTTAATTTGTGGCTAGGTTGTAGCAACTATATGATGGGTTCTGGGAAGATTTTAGTGTCATGTAGTAGCCTAAACCTATCGATGCTAAATTGAGCTGGGTGAATGGAATTTGAATGACAGTCATCCAATATGCTGTAATAAAAGTAAGGCTGTGCTCGTAATCTTAAACGGCACCGGTTGCCACTGCTCTCTATGGACGGGACTGTAAAACCCATGCATTAAAATGACTCTATCTACAGTTCCTTCAGAAAGTATTCACACTCCTTGACTTAAAAAATATATAATTGTCTTACAGCCTGAATTTAAAGTGGATTAAATTGAGGTTTTGTGTCACTGGCCAACATAGAATACCCCATTTTGTCAAAGTGGAAATATGTTTTTAGAAGTTGACAAATTTATTTAAAATGAAAAGCTGACATGTCTTGAGTAATTAAATATTCAACCCCTTTGTTATGGCAAGCCTAAATAAATTAAAAAGTAAACATTTGCTGGACTCTCTGTGTGCAATAATAGCGTTTAACATGTTTTTTGAATCACTGCCTCATCTCTGTACCCCATACCTACAATTATCTGTAAGGTCCCTCAATCGAGCAGTGAATTTCAAACATAGATTCAACCACAATAACCATGGAGGCTATCCAATGCCTCGCAAAGAAGGGCACCTATTGGGCACCTAAAAATGGCACCTAAAAAGCAGATATTGAATATCAATTTGAGTTATTAATTACACTTTGGATGATGTATCAATACACGCAGTCACTACAAAGATACAGGCATCCTTCCTAACTCAGTTGTCGGAGAGAAAGGAAACCGCTCAGGGATTTCACCATGAGGCCAATAGTTACTTTCAAACAGTTACAGAGTTTAATGGCTGTGATATGAGAAAAGTGAGGATGGATCAACAACATTGTAATTACTCCACAATACTAACCTAAATGACAAAGTGAAAAGAAGGAAGTCTGTACAGAATACAAATATTCCAAAACATGCATCCTGTTTGCAACATGGCACTAAAGTAATACTGCAAAAAACGTGGCAAAGCAATTCACTTTTTGTTCTGAATACAAGTGCTAGGGCAAATCCAATACTTACTGAGTAACTGAGTACCTGAGTACCTCAGTACCTGAGCAACTGAGTACCTTACTGAGTACCACTCTCCATAATTTCAAGCATTGTGATGGCTGCGTCATGTTAAGTGTATGCTTGTAATCGGGGCGGCAGGGTAGCCTAGTGGTTAGAGCGTTGGACTAGTAACCGGAAGGTTGCAAGTTCAAATCCCCGAGCTGACAAGGTACAAATCTGTCGTTCTGCCCCTGAACAGGCAGTTAACCCACTGTTCCTAGGCCGTCATTGAAAATAAGAATTTGTTCTTAACTGACTTGCCTAGTTAAAATAAAGGTAAAAAAAAAAAAAAAAATCGTTAAGGACTGGGGAGTTTCCACCAGACACTGGGGATGAATTCACCTTTCAGCAGGAAAATAACCTAAAACACAAGGCCAAATCTACACTGGAGTTGCTTACCAAAAAGACACTGAATGTTCCTGAGTGGACAAGTTACAGTTTTGACTTAAATCTACTTAAAAATCTATGGCAAGACCTTTAAATGGTTATCTAACAATGATCAACCAATTTGACAGAGCTTGAAGAATGTTGAAATGTTTTGCAAGTGTTGCAATATCCAGGTGTAGAAAGCTTTTAGAGACTTAACCAGAAAGACTCACAGCTGTAATCGCTGCCAAAGGTGCTCTACAAAGTATTGACTCAAGGGTGTGAATACTTATGTAAATTAGTAAATTGTATACAATTTTCTAGACATTTACAAACATTTCTAAAAACATGTTTTCACTTTGTCATTATGGGATATTGTGTGTACATTAGGGTTGAAAAATGGGAACGCGGTTCCCAAGGTTTACCGGGAATTACCAACCAAAACCACTCCCTTTTCCCAGGATAAATAACTGGTAACTTATACATTATTTATATGAACAGCATGGTGTGAATTCATGTAGACCTATCATCTCATCATGATAACTTTTTGTTTTATTGTGACAAATAGGCATACATTTGCTGCAGCATAGCTTATGCTACAGTTATGTAAAGACAGAGGCTGCAGTCCAAACACTTAAAAGACGCACCCTATCCCCTCAGCCCTCAAATTAAGTGGACACTTCTGATGACGTATCATGAAGACTGACGAGTATACACTTGCAGGGCAAGGGGCGAGAGAGGAAGGAATGATTTTTAAATGGACCACCCTTGGCCATAAATTCGTCACTAGTTCATCCCGCGATGATTGTGTTTTCAGCCACCGGTGGCTTGTGGGTGCTTCATATGTGCTACATTCAATTATGAGTGCATGTCTACTTATATTAAATATATCATTATTAATACCCAAACATTTCTGCAGCATTGAAGGTCCCCAAGAACACAGTGGCCTCCATAATTCTTAAAAACCACAAAGACTCTTCCTAGAGCTGGCCGCCCGGCCAAACTGAGCAATTGGGTGAGAAGGGCCTTGGTCAGGGAGGTGACCAAGAACCCGATGGTCACTCTGGCAGAGTTCCAGAGTTCTTCTGTGGAGATGGGAGAACCTTCCAGAAGAACAACCATCTCTGCAGCACTTTACCAATCAGGCCTTTATGGTGGAACAGTCAGACGGAAGCCACTCCTCAGTAAAGCACATGACAGCCCATTTGGAGTTTGCCAAAAGGCACCTAAAGGACTCTCAGACTATGAGAAACAGGATTCTCTGGTCTGATAAAACCAAGATTGAACTCTTTGGCCTAAATGCCAAGTGTCATGTCTGGAGGAAACCTGGCACCATCACTACAGTGAAGCATGGTGGTGGCAGCATCATGCTGTGGGGATGTTATTCAGCCACAGGGACTGGGAGACTAGTCAGGCTCGAGGGAAAGATGAACAGAGAAAAGTACTAAGAGATTCTTGATGAAAACCTGCTCCAGAGCGCTCAGGACCTCAGACTTGAGCGAAGGTTCACCTTCCAACAGGACAATGACCCTAAGCACACAGCCAATACAATGCACGCTTGTAGCGTCATACCCAAGAAGACTCGAGGCTGTAATCGCTGCCAAAGGTGCTTTAACAAAGTACTGAGTAAAGGGTCTGAATACTTTTGTAAAGGTTATATTTCAGTTTTTTTATTTGTAGTAAATTTGCAAAAAGAAAAATCTGTTTTTGCTTCGTCATTATGGGGTATTGTGTGTAGATTGATGAGAAAAAAATGACAATTTAATCAATTTTAGAATAAGGCTGTAATGTAACAAAATGCCAGAATACTTCCCGAATGCACTGTATATGCATCAGCCTACCAATTATACAAATAGGCCCAATTATATTTCAAAACTAAAATCCATTTGCTAGCCTATACTTGGAACTTTGTAGGCTGCATGTGCTGCACCGGAATGGCATGTTCTCTCCCTGATTTATCATGGTTTGAATGTGTGTAATTCCAGTCATATAATCCAGTTTAATACAATACAGTACATTAATACAGTCCATACTCAATCGGATTAGCCTACTGGAGCTAGTTTAATTTATTTACCCAAGAGAGCATATAGCTACAGTCGCAACATCTATGGGCTTTTGTTTTTCTGTCATGTGCAGTAGCCTATATCAAATATGTATTGCATAACAGCACAATCATTTGGGCTTTTTTGTGCTTGGACTCATTAAATGCCTTTTAATGTAGGGCTCATAAATGTATTTAATATATGGTTCATCAGGCTCAGGTAGCATCAGACTTGAATCTTCAATCAAAGCTCTAATCAAATCCAGACATAGGCCTATTTATATGCTTTATAATGCTTTTGAATAACACTTCCGGTTTTGGCGAGAAATACCGGGTTACCCAAGAGAAAAGTGATTTATTCTTGGGATGCAACATTTGAAAATTACCCTGAAAGTGTTTAACCCTAGTGTAGATGGGTGAGAGAAAAAAATATAATTATTCCATTTTGAATTCAGGCTGTAGCACAAGTAGAATAAGCTAAGGGGTATGAATACTTTCTGAAAGCACTGTATGCTGAATTTATTTAAATTTACTTCAAAGCTTCTTTAAACTATGTTATGAAATTTGTTCAGAGGTTAACATTTGGTTAAACTTTTCGCTGGTAAAAATTTGATATTGGTCTACAGATACGTTACAAAACTACCAGAGAATTATAATAACATATGCATTTTAAACGAAAATACCAAACTTGCTAAAGTGAGGTATGTTTTTATTCCTGAGGTTAGTTTTATTCCTGAGGTCAGTTAAGGGCCCAGTGATTTGGGTTGTAGCCTAGCGATGTGACTACTGTACCTGCACACATACTGTTTTTACTGCAACAACGAAGAAGTCTATGTGCTGTAGCACCATGGCTGGGGGTCGCAGTTGACCACACAAACCAACACACACTCAGGACATTCTGCCAAGGGTGAGTGGCAGGAAAGGTTCAAGGACCGTGAGACACAAAATGTGCGAGTGTGTGAGCGAGGTTATGTTTCTTTTCAAGGAATGATTTTTTTTCTTTGAAATCAAGGCTTGGCCTGACGCAAGCAAAGTTTTGTATGCTGATTACTGAGACCCCCCCAAAAAACTGAAGCGAAGCAGCACTTCCTGCTGAAGAGGAAGCAGGAAATGGCTGTGGTAGTGAGATTCTGGAGTCGGGTCCCTTGGAACAATAAAAATCTCACTTGTACAGGAAGCGGACGTGCGTCAAAGGGGACCTGACAGATTTGGCTAAAAGCACTGACCCTAGAGAGAGTAGAGAGAAGGGTCACTGTGCCCATGCTATGGTCTGAAGAGGGTTAGAAACATGAACAAACTTTCCTGATGAGGGCTGAGAGAGAGAGAGAGAGAGAGAGAGAGAGTGGTGGGGTAAAGAAGGGCATACAATACAGTAAATATTATAGTTGCTGACAAACAATTAGGTCTGGAGTGTTCCCACCATTTGCCGGTTCTGGTTTATTATCTGGCTTCACAATAGGATTGGGGTGTGTTTATGTAGAAAGCGCCGGTTGTGCCAGTGTGTGTGTGCTGGCGGGCGGTGTGTGTGTTTTCTCCAACGGGAGACATCAGGTATTTCTCCCTGGCTACTGAACTTTAGTGAACACCTCCCTCCCTGTCTCTGAGTATTGATGACATCACCAGTATGTTTACAGAGTTTGGCCCTGGTCTGTTCCTGTCTCTTCTGTGGCTGCAGGCACTTAGATCCACAACTGATATCTATCTGCTCTTTAAAACATGAATGGATAAACAGAGCATTAATACCCCCTCTTGCTCTCTCCTCCCTCCCCTTCTCTATCTTAGTTGTGGATCAGTGCTGTGTTTAAAGTCTCTGGCCAACTCTAAGACGGTTGGGCTGTCCTCACCAGTAATGTAGGAATTTGAGGACACAAACATAGTCAGCAGAATGGGCACAGTTTAACATTACTGACGCTTCCAGATACTTGATACAGTACTTCAACATGATGATGTGCTGCTTGGTCTCTGTCTGTCTGTCTACATGCTGGAGACTAGAATGAAGAGACTGGATGCTGTGGAGATTTGTACTATAAGGCTTCTAAGCATGTGTGAGGGAGACACTGAGATATGTATGTGTGTACAGATATGTGCAAATGCACACCTATTGTACCTACACAATGATGCATACACACTGCTATAAAACCACACATCCTGCATACTAATCCTTGTCATGACACTGCATGTTGCTTAGATAAGACAAAGGAGAGGATGAGTAAGAAGAGAAGAAAAGTCTCTGGGACCCTCATATAGCCCCCCCCCCCAATACACACACATACTCTTCACCCCCCCCCCCCTCCTTGTGCTCTAGACCTCTCCCCACCACTACCACCACAGTGATGACACGATTTCCATTCATTCAAGCCAAACAGGACGTCCTGCACCCAAGGCCTAAAACCCCTCTTTTCACCAACACCCCTTTTTTCTTCATTTTACAGTCATCAACCCATCTCACTTCATACAAGCAATAATGATGAAAGCTTTATGAACCATGCAGTGGGTATCATAAGTGTTCACCCCCATTGGATTTCTTCACATTTTATTGTGTTATAATTTTTTGTCAATGATCTACACAAAATGCTCTGTATTGTTAAAGTGGAAGAACAATTATAATAATTTTTTTGAGATGAATAAAAAAGAAAGCACTAATATCCCTTGATTAGTTAGGTATTCAACCCCCTGAGTCAATACATGTTAGAAATGTAGTTTACAAAAGTTCAATCAGGAAGGCTGGTCTGAATGGCATGTCACTTTTAATTAATCTAGTAGCCACGAGCTCCTCTCTTCTGGCTACGGATGTACTCGGCTTATCTCTGCAACTCCTAGACGACGGTATCCCCTTTGCGGGAGAAGAGGTTTTCCCCCAGAGGGAAGAAAAGGCTCTAGATTCGGCTTCACCAGCGAAAGGGAAATTCCAAGATACAAGGCTATGGACTCCTCTGACCAGGCTGTTCCTGCTTCCTTTGCTCCCATGAAGCCACCGCGGCTCCTCCACCACTTCCACCTGGGCCCCTTTCTCGGCTCCTATGACCAACGACCCAGCACTGGTGGCTATCCAGCCATCTTTAACACTGATTCGAAGGCTACATCATATCCACGCTGGTTCCTTTACTGCCAGTGTACAAGGTTAATCTGGCACCTGCAAGGGTTTGTGTAGTGCTCAGTTTTAATAACACTTTTACTCAAGTGCCTTTTCATGGTTGGTCCTATGGTCACGTCGCAATAGCGCCTGATCTCTGATCTCATTATGGGTTAGACAGTTGGCTCTTAGTACGGGTACTACTACGGATGCTTCCTATCCATGTACTTTTGGGGGGATTTTCACTCTCAAAGTCGGCAGTTTATCAGATTTACATGACAGGTAATTGGTTACTTCTTAGTGGGGCTCAAATCATAGGCCTAGCGTCAGCATGTCATACACCAAGCAAATCACATTAGTCAGGCACTACTACGTCTGGTTGCTTGGTCTCGTGCCATCTTTTCTCATTTCTATCCAATCAGCACGACTGTTCACCACAACACAACAGTTTTAATCTCTACCCTCAGCTACTACATGACCAAAAGTATGTGGACACCTGCTTGTCAAACATCTCATTCCAAAATCATGGCCATTAATATGGAGTTTGTCGCCCCTTTACTGCTATAAAAGCCTCCACTCTTCTGGGAAGGCTTTCCACTAGATGTTGGAACATTGCTATGGGGACTTGCTTCCATTCAGCCACGAGCGTTAGTGAGGTCGGGCAGTGATTAGGCCTGGCTCGCAGTCAGCATTCCAATTCATCCCAAAGGGGCTCGATGGGGTTGAGGTCAGGGCTCTGTGCAGGCCAGTCAAGTTCTTCCACACCGATCTGAGAATTAGAAACAGGCTCAGCCCCTGGTTCAACCGTGATCTATCCGGAAGGCCAAAGTTAGTTACTTTAAGGAGCAGTTCTCTCTCTGTGGGTCTAACCCCAAGAAGTTCTGGAAAACGGTTAAAGACCTGGAGAATAAACCCTCCTCACAGCTGCCCAATTTCCTTAATGTTGATGATGTGGTTGTTACTGATATGGAGCACATGGCTGAGCTCTTTAATCACCACTTCATTAAGTCAGGATTCCTATTTGACTCAGCCATGCCTCCTTGCCCATCCAACATTTCCTCATTTCCCACCCCTTCTAATGCGACTAGTCCCGATGCTCCTCCATCTTTTTCCCCTGTCCCGCTACAAAGTTTCTACCTGCAGGCGGTCGTCCGAGGTGCTAAAGGAGCTCCTTGACCCCCAAAAACCGTCTGGGTTGTAGACCTTTTCTTCTTTAAGGTTGCTGCCCCTATCATCGCCAAGCCTATTTCTGACCTTTTTAACCTGTCTAAACTCTCTGGAGAGAGGCAGCCACTGTGTGTCCTTTATTTAAAGGGGGAGATCAAGCCCATCTTAACTGTTATATGCCCATTTCTATTTTGCCCTATTTATCAAAAGTGTTGGAAAAACTTGTCAATAATCAACTGACTGGCTTTCTTACTGTCTATAGTATTCTTTCTGGTATGCAATCTGATTTCCGCTCAGGTTATGGATAAAGGTCCTCAATGATGTCACCATTGCCCTTGATTCTAACCAATGTTGTGCTGCTATTTTTATTGACTTGGCCAAGCTTTTGGTACGGTAGACCATTCCATTCTTGTGGGTAGGCTAAGGTGTATTGGTGTTTGAGGGGTCTTTGGCCTGGTTTGCTAACTGCCTCTCTCAAAGAGTGCAGTGTATAAAGTCAGAACATCTGCTGTCTCAGCCACTGCCTGTCACCAAGGGAGTACACCAAGGCTCGGTCCGAGGCCCCACGCTCTGCTCAATTTACATCAACAACATAGATCAGGCAGTAGGAAGCTCTCTCATCCATTTATATGCAGATGATACAGTCTTATACTCAGCTTGCCCCTCCCTGGAATTTGTGTTAAATGCTCTACAACAAAGCTTTCTTAGTGTCCAACAAGCTTTCTCTGCCCTTAGCCTTGTTCTGAACACCTCCAAAACAAAGGTAACGTGGTTTGGTAAGAAGAATGCCCCTCTCCCCAGCTGTGTGATTACTACCTCTGAGGGTTTAGAGCTTGAGGTAGTCACCTCATACAAGTACTTGGGAATATGGCTAGATGATACACTGTCCTTCTCTCAGCACATATCAAAGCTGCAGGCTAAGGTTAAATCTAGACTTGGTTTCCTCTATCGTAATCGTTCCTCTTTCACCCCAGCTGACAAACTAATCCTGATTCAGATGACCATCCTACCCATGCTAGATTACGGCGATGTAATTTATAGATCGGCAGGTACGGGTGCTCTCGAGCGGCTAGATGTTCTTTACCATTTGGCCATCAGATTTGCCACCAATGCTCCTTATGTGACACATCACTGCACTCTATACTCCTCTGTAAACTGGTCATCTCTGTATACCCGTCGCAAGACCCACTGGTTGATGCTTATTTATAAAACCCTCTTAGACCTCACTCCCCCCTATCTGATATATACACTGCTCAAAAAAATAAAGGGAACACTTAAACAACACAATGTAACTCCAAGTCAATCACACTTCTGTGAAATCAAACTGTCCACTTAGGAAGCAACACTGATTGACAATAAATTTCACATGCTGTTGTGCAAATGGAATAGACAAAAGATGGAAATTATAGGCAATTAGCAAGACACCCCCCAAAACAGGAGTGATTCTGCAGGTGGTGACCACAGACCACTTCTCAGTTCCTATGCTTCCTGGCTGATGTTTTGGTCACTTTTGAATGCTGGCGGTGCTCTCACTCTAGTGGTAGCATGAGACGGAGTCTACAACCCACACAAGTGGCTCAGGTAGTGCAGTTCATCCAGGATGGCACATCAATGCGAGCTGTGGCAAAAGGTTTGCTGTGTCTGTCAGCGTAGTGTCCAGAGCATGCAGGCGCTACCAGGAGACAGGCCAGTACATCAGGAGACGTGGAGGAGGCCGTAGGAGGGCAACAACCCAGCAGCAGGACCGCTACCTCCGCCTTTGTGGAAGGAGGTGCACTGCCAGCGCCCTGCAAAATGACCTCCAGCAAAAACCTGACCTCCATTTTGACCTCCATTTTTGACCTTTCGATTACTTGCCCAACGCTCTAACCTTGAGGCTACCTGCCACTCATATGGGGTACAGAGGAAGGGGTAGTCATTCAAAAATCATGTTATCCCCTATTATTTCACATAGAGTCCATGTAAATTGTTATTTGATTTGTTAAGCCAAATTTGACTCATAAACTAATTTAGGCTAGCCTTAACAAAGTGGGTGAATAATTATGCAATGACTATGTTATATATGTTATTTAATTTGTTTTATTTTGTAAAAATGTGTCAAATGTTTTACTTTGACATTATGGAGTATTTTGTGTAAAAAAAAATCGCTATTAAATCTATATAAATTCCACTTTGTAATGCAACAAAATGTGAACAAATCCTAGGGGATTTGACTTTTTTTTTTAAGCAAAGTCATGCTTTGATATACTTCCCAGTTTTGGATGTGTGAATAAACTTTTTAGTGGTACCAACCTTTATTGATCTCACTTCCTCTCTCTGGTCTTCAGGAGAGGGTAAGGGAAACTAGTAATCTAGTTGAGTAATAGGATGGGTAAGTTTGTCACTAGTGTATCAATGTTGCGCAATTGGTTTTACCATCCATGCCTTGGGCCCCAACAGTAAAAATGCATAGACATCACAAAAATACATGAGAATAGCCTTGACTAATTTTGTCCTGCATATCAATGTGAGCACATTTTTTAAACATGCCTTTTTATGGCCACCCTCCCGTCCCGCTCAGATTTCTTCCCCTTGTTGCTGTTGCCAACAATCCTCGTCAGAAACTGTCAACGGCGGCCAGGGAGGGATGGGGATTTTATACACATTCCACCCAAACTCTTTTCCCTCAGAAACACGTGACAGTAATTGGCTTATTTACCCTAGTAATCAAATTCTCTCTCCATGAGGCTAGCATTTGGAACATCTTGTATTTGAGCCAAAACATTCCCTAGAGTTGTTTCAGGAGGCTGGTGAGTGTGAACTGTGGACATTCACACCACAATAGTCCTAAAGGATCTCTTGTAGTTCAGATCAACTGTGATTTAATGTACAGTTTTTGCGCAAATATTTGGGGCAGTAAGAATAGAGAAAGCTGCTGTGAATCAATGGCAAGTTGTGCCAAGAAAGGTTCTGTATCTGTATAGGCTAGAGATCAAATCCACATACAGTAGGTAGTTGATAAGATCAGTTTGTGTTTTATAGATAGAGGTTTGGTGGCAGCTAAGTGGAGAGGTAGGGCAGTAGGTAAACCAGGACTAATGTAAGGAGATAGAGGTGTCCAGTAGTTACCACCACTAGAGAGTAAGAACTCTACACTTCACTCAGAGTGTAATGTTAGCAGCTACACACTTAGAAAAAAAGGGTGCCAAAAGGGTTATTTGGCTGTCCCCATAGGAGAATCCTTTTTGTTTCCAGATAGAACCCTTTTGGATTCCTTTAGAACCCTCTGTGGAAAGGGTTCTACATGGAACCCAAAAGGGTTCTACCTGGAACCAAACAGGGTTTTTCAAAGGGTTATCCTGTGGGGACAGCTGACAAATCCTTTTAGGTTCTAGATAGCACCTTTGTTTAGCGTTGAAGCCAGAGCCTAAACTAAAGTGTATATAATGGAGCCTCCAGGGCCCAGATTCACAAAACATTCTTAAGAAGAAATGTCTACTTAACTTCCATTTTTTTCCTTAGCTATAGACTTAAGAAGAAAGTTAAGCAAGTTGATATTCCTCAAAAAGGTTCTTGGACATTTTCTTGCGCTATTTCTTATGTTTCTCCTGAAGCAAAAAGTTAAGAAGATATTGTTTTCTTGAAAATAAAGTTTTGCCCATCTTCCACACTTATCCTCTGCGTATTTATACCTGTGTTTTCTGTCTGTCTGTGCCAGTTTGTCTTGTTTGTCAAGCTTACCAGCGGTTGTCCTGTCAGCGCTTGTCTTTTCCCAGCCTCTCTTTTTCTCGTCCTCCTGGTTTTTGACCCTCGACAGACGACATGCGAGGAGCCTCTCGGACACCTCAGATATCTCTGAAATATGGAGCCATTTACATAAATGTGTTTTACTGTATAAGAAATTGAAACACCTCTCCCCAATGAATATCATCCTAAAGACAGAGGGTTAATGCTGATGCAGATCACGTCTGCATCTTACATGACACCATGTTCCCTATATAGTATACTACTTTTGACCAAGGTCCATAGTGCACTGCATTTAACCAGAGCCCTGTGCGGGTCCTGGTCAAACATAGTGCACTATATAGTAAATTGGGTGCCATTTCAGGCGTACCCTATGACTTCTTTCCCTGGATGAGAAGAAAAGGCCCATCTGACACAGTACAGATGTAGGATCTTAGATGTAGGATCACTTTTTTGTTGCTGAGAATTTTCCTTCTCTGCAGGAAATGCAGGTGAGCTTTGTGATTTACATATATTCACTGAAAACCCACACTTACACATGGTTATATTAACAGTATTGCACTTTTCATGTAGTCTAATTTTGGCCAGCTGATTGCCTAACCACAGATCAAGCAACATTATGGACTAAATGTTAAAATCCTGTTTATGCAGGATTATTTTGCTGCAAATTAAGATCCTACATATGTATCACATAGAGTCTAAAGACCTTGAGTCAGTCAGTGAGGAGGATTGTTAAAGTAGATGTACACAGTAGCAAAAAGATTTGAAAAACAAGCCTGACAAATGGCCGTGTCCCTGACCAGCCTGGTGCTCCTCAGTTCGTTTATGGGGTGAGGTGTTCTCTTAAACATGTCAAGGACATGCAGCCTGGCCCTAATGCGCCCATAATGTGTGAGTGACATGCTGTCAACAAACACACTTCAACAACCAGGCACTGGTAATGTATGACAATTGTGTACTTTTTCCACCACTGTTGGTAAGCAAGGGAAGGAGAGAGGGTAGTTAACGAAGGGGAGGAGGGTGGGAGGGTGTTAAAACAAGGGAAGGCTGATTGACCCCCACAGGTAAGAACAACAACCCATCAGCCAAGCAATTGTTAAATCCACACTGTTTTCCATGTGGGGTTGTTCACCCAAGGGACTATTAATCCTATAGAAATCATGGGTCATAACACCTAGTATATCAGTCAAACACAAACACACACATTCAAACACACACGCACATAGAAAATAATTCATCCAAGCGCTGTCAAATACGCTCAAATAGTACAATGCACTTAAAATAGAACAACCTCACTGCAACTTGCACAAATTCACATTGTATTCACACAAAAACACATTTTCCCACAGTGTGAACAGAAGTTGGAAAAGGTTTGTCCGCCTCAAATCCCAAATCCCTGTACTGCTGACAGACAGCAGTTTCCGAGACTAATTAGGGTGATTGAGGTCTTTCTGGAAAGGAACAGAGGATTACCCTAAATCTGTCCTCTGTCGACGTTGAGCCTCAGCCTGAGACATGTATCTCCCTGACGTCCCATAGGAGACAAACCCTTCAACTTAAAACCCCCTAACCACGTAGGATAGAAGTGAGTGTGTGTGACTTCGTGTGTGTGAGGTCCTCTCTCCTCAGCAGTACCAGCCCAACACCATGAAAATGCAAGACGGGTTAAAGCACCCTGTAGTTTAAAAGTGAGATATGGTTGTTGTCTTAGGAAAACACCGTCTTTGTAGGCTTCCATAACGTAATAAAGAGTATGGCAGTGTGTGTCTGTCCGTTAGCCCTGGGCTGGCGTTGGTCACTTTGTAAATCACTGTTTATGTTTGATGTTCACACACACTTCCTTTTAGGGTCAGTGAGTGTTTCTACTAGCGTGCTGTGGGACTGTGGGGCTTGGCATTCCTCAGTGCCCTGGCCTGAGATACAAGGACAGAATGGCTGGTACAGGATGTAGACAGGGTGTGGTACCAAACCATTCGCACGCACACGCACATGCACACACAGAGACAGTCAGAAGCCTGTTCCACCCCCGACGTAGGGGTTAATAAACTTATTTTGAATTCCTTCACCTCTAAACAGGATTTACATTCCAAGCCTTGAAAATAGAGTGGTTGAAACAAAGACAGGAAGTGATGTTAGAGGACTTCCTGTCTCACCTCCTCACCCTCCCCTCTCTGCATTTATCTTGAACCTGCAGACTGGACTCCATGCAGCCGGCCACCACACCCACCCAGCAACCAAAGCGAACACACACCCACAGGCACACACACACACTCTCAAACGCCAGACTCTGTACCCCATTAAAATGCCCCTACATCCCCCTCCCAACCCCCTGCCAGTCAAGGGCCAGACACTCACCTAACCCTTAAATAAGGCAGGTAGCCTAGTGGTTAGAGTGTTGGACTAGTAACCGAAAGGTTGCAAGATCAAATCAAGGTAAAAATCTGTCGTTCTGCCCCAGAACAAGGCACTTAACCCACTGTTCCTTAGGCCGTCATTGAGAATAAGAACAGATTCTTAACTGATTTGCCTAGTTAAATAAAGGTTAAAAAAAAAAGACCCGCTGTTCCACTTGACTGTTGAATTTGTCACACTCACTTAAATGTGAAGAATATTCAAAATCATCTGCAAACAACCCAATAAAATATGCACATCAGTGACATTCTCTTGTGGAACAGTTAGTGTAATTTCTTCCACCTGAGAATGAAAATTCTTGGACAGAAGGAGCTGTCATTCAGCATCATGGAAGCTACAATTCCTCATTAGGCGTGGATGCTCAATGGCAGGAAAGCTGTATATCGGTATAGCTAATATAAATGTTGCCAATGAGCTTTAATCTACACTTTATGAGTTAGTAATTTAAGGGACTATAAACTATATCTGTCTTGATAAAGGTCTCCAACCAAAATGTTGACACAAACAACATGCAGAGGCTCGTTTTTGCGGGAGTTATATTGTATATTGTGAACTGCACTATAAGCCTCTGGTGTTGATGTAATGAATTACAGGGCTATATTAGAGCAGGAGATATATAGGGTGGGAGACAGGAAAGGCTATTTAGCCTGCAGTGACTCAATCTCTAGAAGCAGACCTTCCGGCCCATGGCTTGGGTGCTTTCCTACGTTAACACTGCAATAATATATGAGTCACACTAACACTGATAGGCAGAGAGAGGGACAGATGGAGAGAGAGAGAATGAAGGGTAGATTGAGAATGGGGATGTGGAATAGAAAGAAAGGTGGCAAGGAGAGAGAGAACAACAGGATGGCCAACTATTTTTGCTGGTATGACAATGTTATGTTGGAAAATAATATACTTATAGTGTCCAGTTTGTGCTGAGGTTTCTGTAGGGGGGCAAACGCTCTACAAGCATACTGTAGAGCACTGAGGAAAAGAATAGAGAGATAAGAGAGAGAGAAACAAGACAGAAAGAGAGAGAGTGGGGACAAACTATACAGACTGCAGGAGCCGTACAAAGGCCATTTATTTTCTAGAAGGACTTAAGTAAATCAAAAGCCATTCCTCATTCTCGACCACCCTGGGCCTGGATTGGGGTGCAAAACAAGCCTGCTGATTTGGGTTTCCTTTCTTAACTCCACAGATGAGGCCACACACTGCAGGCTACATGTTGTTTGTCAGCAATGTTTCTGTCTCTCTCCACCATGCCTCCACCTGCTCCTCCACTCTCGTCACCTCTCCTCCTCTCCCTCACTCCTTCACTCCTCTTTTGCCTAACTCCTCCTCCCCCTCACTACTCCTCCTCTCCCTCACTCTTCCTCACTCCTCCTCTCTCTCACTCCTCTCCCTCACTGCCTCTCTCTCTCACTCATGTCCCTCACGCCTCCTCTCCTCGTCTGTCATTGGGGCCATCTGTAGTGTTTGGGAGGCTGTAATGTATACGGCCAAAACACATCTCACATAGTGAACGAGAGTCCTGAAGTACTGACCCCCTATTTCTTTCTTTCTGTTTCCTCTTTTTTTCCACATACAGCATGTGCGCTGGAGCAGTGTGTTTCCCTAGAGCCCGACTCAGACTCCCCAGTCAGCAGAATCTATGTAAAGGTATGTTTCACTCCTTCACTGATGGAGGGGGTAAAGATTTAAAGACTGCTGATGTGGGAGGTCAGCGACCTCAGCCCCCCCCTCCCCCATACTGCTGTCATGGCACATCGCAGTAAGTAGTGCAGCGGGGTCCACCCTGGTTGAATCAATGTTTTTTTCTACGTCATTTCAATTAAATTACATTGAACCAATGTGGAATAGACATTGAATTGACATACGTATGTGCCCAGCGAGGAGCCATTCTCCAGCTGTCTGTCTGTGTCAGGTCTTTCCCTCTCTGCCCCTGTTTAGTGTAGTCCACCGTGTGGGAACTTGACGATGTCCAGGTGTAGTAAACATATGGTAACTATTCAGAGAGGGGAGGGGTTGAAGGAAGGGGAGGTTTAACATTAGTGTGTCTGGGCTGACACTGTCAAAGAAGATAGTGCTGCACTGGGTCTCTTTTACAGCTAAATCAATGCAGTGTGTGTGTGTCTGTGTTATCCCTGCTCACATTGTAGTCTAGTGTTCTGATAACAGCCTAATCAATGACATGGGTGAATGAGTGTGTGTGTGTGTGTCCCAATGCAAACTCAGACGAGACTCCTAATGTGCTCTTTGTAGCAGGGTGGCGCCCTGATAACTTATGGTGTCAGTCCATCTTCATTCAAGTTTTAGTAGTTAAATCTTATCTCAGTTTCTGTCTCAGTGAGTGTGATGTGAAAGCTCAACGCCGTGAAGGTGATAACTCTTTTCAGTCTTCTCTGCTTCAAGAAGAATAACAATCAATGTTGCCATGGAGTTTAAATGCACTTAACTCGAAGGTTCTTAAATTGTTCTTTCTCAGCTCTTAAGTTCCCTTGGAGAACTCTTGCCCAATAAAGAACCTTTGAGTTAAGTGGGGGGTTATTGACGGGGCATCTACCATTATTCAGAATTTGAAAAGGTTATTGAAATGTATGGAAGCCTGCAGATGTGTCCCTTTCATAGCACACAGCAAATTGGCCAGTGTTTACTAGTGTTGATTTTTCAGTGTAACATTTATAGTGTTGATTAAATAGTTAAATTAACACTCAGTGGTGTAAAAGAACCATGGTGTTGGTGTTAATAACCAGAGTTGAACCAAAGCCACGCCCATCATTATCATTTCCCGGCATGATCTATTGCAGGTTGATTTTTTAAGTTGTTTGTTTCAATATCTATGTTTTTGCATGTGCATTGATTGATTGATTAATTCATTTTATGGTACTCAAATATAAATAACATAACATACAATTAAGATAAATAAATAATAAAGGGGGTTAACGTAAATTGTCAGTCTTGTTGCTTGGGGGTATACGTTGTTCAGGTGCCTTATGGTCCCAGACATGGCACTCCGGTACCGCTTGTCGTGTGGTAGCAGAGAGAACAGTCTGTGACTTGGGTGGCTGGAGTTTTTGGCCTTCGTCTGACATTGCCTGGTATAGAGGTCCTAGATGGCTGGGAGTTCGGCCCCTGTGATGTTTACTGGGCCGTACGCACTACCCTCTGTAGCTACTTGCGGTCGGATAACGAGAAATTACCATACCTAACGGTGATAGAGCAAGTCAAGATGCTCTCAATGGTGCAGCTGTAGAACTTTTTAAGGATCTGAGGGCCCATGCCAAATCTTGAGGGAAGAGACTTCTTCACGACTGTGTTGGTGTGTTTGGACCATGATAGGTCTTTAGTGATGTGGACACCGAGGAACTTGAAGCACTCGACCCGCTCCACTACGGACCCATCAATGTCAATGGGGGCGTGTTCGGGCCTCCGTTTCCTGTAGTCCACAATAAGCTCCTTTGTCTTGCCCACGTTTCAGGAGAGAGGTTGTTGTCCTGGTAACACACTGCCAGGTCTCTGACATCCTCAATAGGCTGTCTCATTGTCGTATTAGGGTAAAACTAGGGCCTCAAAATAAGGCCTTATGAAATATGTATTGTTTTGAAAAATTACATTTTTATTTCACCTTTATTTAACCTGGTAGGCCAGTTGAGAACAAGTTCTCATTTACAACTGCGAGCTGGCCAAGATAAAGCAAAGCAGTGCGACACAAACAACAACACATGGAATAAACAAACATACAGTCAATAACACAATAGAAAAGTCTATATACAGTGTGTGCAAATGAGGTAAGATTAGGTAGGTAAGGCAATAAATAGGCCATAGTGGCGAAATAATTACAGTATAGCAATTAAACACTGGAGTGATAGATGTGCAGAAGATGATTGTGCAAGTAGAGATACTGGGGTGCAAAGGAGCAAAAAAAAAAAAAAAATTACAATATGGGGATGAGGTAGTTCGGTGGGCTATTTACAGATGGGCTATGTACAGGTGCAATGATCTGTAAGCTGCTCTGACAGCTGATGCTTAAAGTTAGTGAGGGAGATATGTGTCTCCAGCTTCAGTGATTTTTGCAAATCGTTCCAGTCATTGGCAGCAGAGAACTGGAAGGAAAGGTGGCCAAAGGAGGAATTGGCTTTGGGGGTGATCAGTGAAATATACCTGCTGGAGCGCGTGCTATGGGTGGGTGCTGCTATGGTGACCAGTGAGCTGAGATAAGGCGGGGCTTTACCTACCAAAGACTTATAGTTGACCTGTAGCCAGTGGGTTTGGTGACAAATATGAAGCGCGGGCCAGCCAACGAGAGCAAACAGGTCGCAGTGGTGGGTAGTATATGGGGCTTTGGTGACAAAACAGATGGCACTGTGATAGACTGCATCCAATTTATTGAGTAGAGTGTTGGAGGCTATTTTGTAAATGACATCGCCGAAGTTAAGGATTGGTAGGATAATCAGTTTTACGAGGGTATGTTTGGCAGCATGAGTGAAGGATCCTTTGTTGCGAAATAGGAAGCCAATTCTAGATTTAATTTTGGATTGGAGATGATTAATGTGAGTCTGGAAGGAGAGTTTACAGTCTAACCAGACTCCTAGGTATTTGTAGATGTCCACATATTCTAAATCAGAACCGTCCAGAGTAGTGATGTTGGATGGTCAGGCAGGTGCGGGCAGCGGTCGGTTGAAGAGCATGCATGTAGTTTTA
The DNA here is from genome assembly GCF_029448725.1 of Salvelinus fontinalis. Taxonomy (NCBI): domain Eukaryota; kingdom Metazoa; phylum Chordata; class Actinopteri; order Salmoniformes; family Salmonidae; genus Salvelinus; species Salvelinus fontinalis. Next base: position 10,098,441 of record NC_074685.1, read on the forward strand.
CTTGCATTTAAGTGCAGTTGAAGGCCGCAGAAGGAGAGATGTATGGCATTGAAGCTCGTCTGGAGGTTAGTTAACACAGTGTCCAAAGAAGGGCCAGAAGTATACAGAATGGTGTCGTCTGCGAAGGTGGTGGATCAGAGAATCACCAGCAGCAAGAGCGACATCATTGATGTATACAGAGAAAAGAGTTGGTCCGAGAATTGAACCCTGTGGCACCCCCATAGAGACTGCCAGAGGTCCGGACAACAGGCCCTCCGATTTGACACACTGAACTCTGTCTGAGAAGTAGTTGGTGAACCAGGCGAGGCAGTCATTTGAGAAACCAAGGCTGTTGAGTCAGCCGATAAGAATGCGGTGATTGACAGAGTCGAAAGCCTTGGCCAGGTCGATGAATACGGCTGCACAGTATTGCCTTTTATCGATGGCGGTTATGATATCGTTTAGGACCTTGAGCGTGGCTCAGGTGCACCCATGACCAGCTCAGAAACCAGATTGCATAGGGGAGAAGGTACGGTGGGATTCGAAATGGACTTGTTGTGGGAAGGCAGGCACTGTTTTTTAGCTCCCTTTCCTTCCTTTTGGTGGAACTCGACGGCCCGACTGGAAATCCGCTTGGCCCGAGATTTGACTTGTAACCAACCAGTCAGTCAGGTCAGGTAATGTGTAGGTTCTATCAACCCCTGTTTGTAGAATGCCTTTGGTAAGGCAATACTCCTCAAAACATTCTCTGTAGGCAATCCATGTGTGAGCCGCACATCAGCTCGAATGCGTTGGCAGGCTCTAGTGTCTGGAACGCACCCACGAGAGAATGGACTGCGAGAGCAAACTCGTTGAATGCTGCAGCATCTCCCATCTTGATAGGTTCCGCATTCAGGATGGCTCCAAGCTCGCTCTGCACCAACTGCCTTGGCTGTCCATACTTGTCTTGGAGTGCGCTCAGGGCAGTGGGGTAGGGATTTGGATCATGCATACATGACTGGGTCAGTTTGTGGTGCTCTAGCAGAACTTGGTACTTGTAATGCTGTCAGATGAGGATGCGGGCCAAGCAGGCTGTCCAGTGCCTTCCTCAGTAGGACAAAGTCACTCTCACGACCGCTGCTGAAGTGTGGGAGTTTTGGCTTTAGGATCCCAAAGGAGGAGGCTACAACTAGGTCCATTAGGTTTGGGCCTGAAGTCACAGGTGCTAGAGGCACCCCAGATGTTGGCTGCCGACGTGGATTGGGCCTATGTGGTGGTGCCGCCCAGTGACCTTTTTAGGATAAGAGCAGGCGTGGTACTGGCATGCTCAAAGGTGGCCCAGCAGTTGATGCTAAGAACTGGTTTGACTGATTAAGCAATGGATGTGGATCAGTCCAATGGTGTGGGACTCTAGCAGCAAGGAGGAGGCATCACTCTGGTTTACTTGACCATGGTTGTGGACACCTGGACTTGAGGAAAGTCCTTGGTTGGTGTCATGTCAGGATACATGGCACGTTAATGGAGGTTGCTCTAGTATGAGTGGGTGGCTGGTCTGGTGCCAGCCGGAGTTCCCTTCATGTGATCCTTCCTGGTGGTCGATCGCGTCTTGAGTTTTTGGCTCCTGCTTGGTGCCACGCTTTGTCGGGTGACTGTGCAAGATGCGGCTGGGGGTGCATAGAGGGGCGTAATCTTCACCCATTTCTAGGAGGGAGTGGCGCAGCTCCGCCTTCTTCAGCACTTCTGGGCCTGGCGAAGGCGTTGCTGCTGTTGCCATTATCTTTCTCTACTCTCCAGCTGCATCTTCTGGTATCTTCTCTCCATGTTGAGTTGGAGTCTCTTTATTTCAGAATTGAACCGTGCTGCCTCTCTCTCTTCAGCTAACTGGTATTCCAGTTCTTTAAGTTCTATCTTCTTAAGATGAACTTGAATATATGAGTCATCACGGTTGTCGCCATTACTGCTTTGTTGACTGCGGGCTGGCGTCCCCCTTCCTTGGAGAGACTGGGCTTTTAACGCGTTTTGTTCTGGCTGGCCTGGGCTCAACAGTTCGCTTTGTTGAGGTTGATGATGATCTTCTTCATCAAAATCCTCCTCAAGGTCTTCTTCTTCTGGGGCGTGGCTTGGCTGAAGCTGACCTGTGGGGGAGGGCTCACCGGTTAGAATGCCCTCACCTCGGTGGGCATGCCCACTTGGAGCAGTTGTTAGAGTGCGTGGGTGGTTGACTATGTAGTCCTACATTATTTTAGGCTGCTGTATCTGCCATAGTGGACGGTCTTCTCCTCTGGGATGGGACCCTTGGGAGATCAGGTTGTCCTCAGTCTCGATGTCCATCATCCGGCTCAAAGGACCATAAAACGGAGTCTGGTGCTCTCTAATGTGTGGATAGGCTACTTGGAGTAAATGGATGCCAGACTGCACTCTGGTCAAAGAGCGATGACAGACACAGAAGCCCAGTACTTGGTCAAAAACTCACAAATATCCCTGAAAATGAAAACGGTCTGATCTCCACGAAAGCCAACCGAACTGAGAAATACGTTTTGTTTTTATACTAACAAGTGGTTGCCATGGTAAATAATCCAATAATAATTGGTAGGAAACATCAAAGAGTTTACCAGAATCTCTAAATGAAAATACTGGCAGATCAATAAAATGTCCTTGTAGATTCTAAATTAATGTCTAAGGAGATTTTATGCACTGGTGGATTGTAATGGTTTAAGATCTGGTTTGGTGATTAGGGTTAGTTGGCAGTTACAACTATAGGTTTACTGGGGCTGAGTACGGTTTAGGGTGTAGGGTCAGTGGTCTGTGGAGCAGGTGGCTGTAAGTCTAGCCCTGTGTTTGTTTCTCTTCTCCTCTTGTTGTTTCTGCTCAGTCATTTATTTTGGGTGTCCTCTCCTCATCCTTCCTCCTCTCAACCCAGGCAGGTTGTTCCCAAGACCCCTGTCACAGTGGGGGTTCCCAGATGGTACGGACTCCATAACAGACCCCCCTCTACTCAGAGGGGATCTCACATGTGATCTCACATCTTACATGGTAACACAGGGGATCTTATTCGGTCATGCTTTTTCAACATAGTAGTAGCTGAGAAATTAGTGTTTTTTGAGGTCATTTGGGTTTGATTAATAAAATAAAAAATCTGTTTTAATTATTCTCTTTTTTACATTAAATGGATTTTTTGGGTTGAATGCTGTAACAACACAGAATAAAACAATTAATAAAAGTCCCATGATGTTAGTGACTGTCCATTACTCTTTATGATTTATTAACTATAATTTATTCACATTAATTTACTTTAAGAAAATATTTCAGTTGTGTATACTACATTTGTTTTATTTGATGGTGTTATTATTTCATTCCAAGTCATAATCTACTCTATAAAGCTGCTGCCTATGCTGTCTGACAAAATCACTATTTTGTTCTTCGAAGTAAATAAGGCATACTTTTATGACTGCTGAAAACCAACTATCAATCACTTAGATAATGTATTGTCAGGTTGAGATACCTTGCGAAACAATTGCTCAATGCCTCTCGATCATACATTCTTCTGTCTCTATTATGTAGCAAGTGTAAAAGAAACCGGACAAGTAGGCGGGCAATGGATTATGATCATTGTAGTATATTACTACATTTTCTGCGCTAAACTATGTACAATATTGACCTGTTGGAAACTACAGCTCCCTACTACATCGCACAGTTTGGGCTTGATCTGATTTATCTCTACAGAAACAAACCTAATCCGAATTCAAATAATTAAACCGACATTGGTTCAAATAACATAAATATTGGTTAATCGCTCAGCACTACAAAGATAGTCTCACACTAGCTGTTTCAGTTAAATTATCCTTTAAGCTTCTGTACTGTACAATCTTCTTTCTCTGTTTTCACAGTATACTTCGTTCTGTGTCCCAGAATACGCCATTGGCAGGAATAGGACATTTAAGGTACCTGGCTGGTACACACATTAGTTACGTTTGTTTTATCTGTGAATTGCACATACTCTTTGAAAAGGAAATGTCCTTGTGAGTGTTCAAACAGGTGAGTGTGTGTGTGTGCCGGCACATGTGTTTGTGTGTGTGCTCTCTGTGTTTAACTACAGAAAACATCCTTTATTTGCCTCAGCTGTCACCTTCAGATGGACAACAGTCAACATGGTGCTTCCTCGTTAGTTCCCTGGGATGTTTTCAGGTCAAAATGTATGACCACAGTCAGAGAGGGAAATCAACCATATTTAAACCGCCATTATGTCCATGCCGCCATAAAACCAGTGATTTATCCCATGCGTTTTACAGCCTTCCCATTGCCTTTTGCTTTGCTTTACACTACAGCCAGAAGTTTAAGTATGAATTTCTCACATTTTAGCAGGATAATTTATAACAGTCGTTATTCAGATCCTGCCCGATTGACTAACGACAAGAATGATTAACTGATATTGGCTTATAAATGCTGACTTCGGGCCTCTATGATTGAAAATTGATTTATTGTCTTCCAGAAACACATGAACATGGTTTTATGGCCATTACTGTAATACAGTAAAACAGAAACATCTCTGGGTGTTATTACACATTTATTTTCATAAAAGTAACTATACCAGCCAATGGACCCTGAAACTGGTCTGGTGTTGGCCTCCTTCCCATTCACTCTATCAATCTCTCTTCTCTCTCACTCTCCTTGTCTCTCTCTCTCTCTCTCTCTCTCTCTCTCTTCTCTCTCTTTCCAGTGGTTGTAACTTGTAACCAGACCTGGGATATGTTAAAAAAAAAGATTGGCTGCCACCCAACCTGAACATTATAGCTCCCTAACGGAGCTTTATAGCAGTCAGACCAGCCATATAGATCCCTCTCACTATACACTGTACTCTCTCTGCTCCCTGGGGTGCTCTCCTGGAAAATAGAGTGCTTTTAATGATATCGCCAGAATCCATTTTCTTTGGAGCGCTAAAATATAGGCTTTCGTAGCGGCTCCCAAACCACAACTGTATAGTGCTATAGAATAATATTGTAGTGGTTTCAAAACTTGTTTTCTTTGTGACCAACCTAAAGCATTTCAAAGTTGTAATGCCAAATAGATAAAACCATGTTTTTAACCACAACCCAGGACGCAAGAGGGACCGGCCATGACCTACCATTTGAAAAATGAAGTATAGTAGCCCCCCAAAAATAGAATGGTACCCCCATTTTCTCTTGACCCCCTGTTCGTGATCTTAATTCTCTTCATGGGTAGCTCTCACCCCCTGAGAGAGGAAGACTGGGGAGGGAGAGGAGAAAGGAAGAGGATGTTGGATATATATACACTGCTCAAAAAAATAAAGGGAACACTTAAACAACACAATGTAACTCCAAGTCAATCACACTGCTGGAGGTCATTTTGCAGGGCTCTGGCAGTGCACCTCCTTGCACAAAGGCGGAGGTAGCGGTCCTGCTGCTGGGTTGTTGCCCTCCTACGGCCTCCTCCACGTCTCCTGATGTACTGGCCTGTCTCCTGGTAGCGCCTCCATGCTCTGGACACTACGCTGACAGACACAGCAAACCTTTTTGCCACAGCTCGCATTGATGTGCCATCCTGGATGAACTGCACTACCTGAGCCACTTGTGTGGGTTGTAGACTCCGTCTCATGCTACCACTAGAGTGAGAGCACCGCCAGCATTCAAAAGTGACCAAAACATCAGCCAGGAAGCATAGGAACTGAGAAGTGGTCTGTGGTCACCACCTGCAGAATCACTCCTTTTTTGGGGGTGTCTTGCTAATTGCCTATAATTTCCATCTTTTGTCTATTCCATTTGCACAACAGCATGTGAAATTTATTGTCAATCAGTGTTGCTTCCTAAGTGGACAGTTTGATTTCACAGAAGTGTGATTGACTTGGAGTTACATTGTGTTGTTTAAGTGTTCCCTTTATTTTTTTGAGCAGTGTATATAAAGTCACTTTCTAACTAGAGGTGTAAATATACACTTTGGGTATTGGTGGATTTTTCCATTTTAACATACAGTAAATAATTATGATACAATGGGACAGCTTGGAGAACGTTTCCATATTGTGACATGCTGTCTCATCACCCTAAATATAGTAATGTATTGTCTAGTCTGTCTGTCTGTCTATCCATCTCTCTTTCTTTTCTCTCACTCCCTCTTCCTCTCTCTCTCTCTCCCCCCCCCCCCTCTAACCCCTCTACACTGTCTCGTCTGAGGTAGTTTCCTGTTCTTCCCCCTGAAGGTTCTGTCAACATCCTGCCAAGCATCACCCCCACACTACTCTGTCCCTTTCCTGTTGAATGCTGGGACGTCTGTGTTCCCATTGTGTGTGTGAGCGGACCACATGGGGTGTCACGGTAAGCCGCGTGGAGAGAGAGGACGCGACCGATTGGGAATGCAATGACTAAAGCCCCTGGGGAGAGAGGCAAAAATAACAATAGGTCATTATCAATACCAGTGGGCAGAGCCCCACCTGTTTAGCAAAAAGAAATACATTATCATTAAAAAAATATATTGATATTTTTGCATGTTATTTTGGCATTTAATACGCGTCACATATCAGTTTGCAAACAATGTAAAAAAAAAAATATATATATATATATATATATAATCTAATCATTTGAGTTAATAAAGGCCACATACATACATGCTTTCTTGAGTAAGGCAGCTCCAAAATGCTGGTGTTTCAGCCTAGCTTTCAGCCTAGCTCAGTGCTTTCTGTGGTGGTGAGACAGCCAGCGAACAATACGGAGCGTCGGGGTTGGTAATGTTCTCTAGTTGCGCCGTGATTGGCTCAGTGTTCAGTCACTCATGGGGACACTACGTCACTGCAACATTTACGGGGAGAGATCGAAAATTCAAGCCCCTTGGGTGCTGCAATAGAGTTACATTATAAGTGCCTATTCAAGAAGGGTCAAGGTCATTAGCCACAGACAAAATGACATCAAGTCACTTTATATCTACAGTAGCTTTGATTGGACTGATCATGTCAACATCATACCTTCAAAATCTTAGCTAGCAAGCTAGCAGACATGATGTTGAATCAAGTCGACAATCTACTGGCAAATCCTTTTCAATCCTTGTCATATGAAGAGAATTTATGAAGAGAACTTATAGATAAGATGTATCGGTGCTCATCGGCCATTGGACATAAACATTACACAACAAATTGGAAATCACAAATTCAACAGTGAGTGGTTTGGAATGAATCAGTGGCTAACTGCAAGCATTGCAAAGCAATCACTAGCCTGCTATTCAGTGGAGTGGATGTGTGGTCCAAATCTGGGTTTCAGGGTCTCTTTTCCAAGCCTAAAATGATAAACATTCAACATTGGCGATGCTGTCAATCCAGCATGACTTATGCCGCATTCAAAACTGGGAACTCAACAACAACAAAAAAAGAGCTCCAACTGGAAAAATACATTTGTTGCTTCATTCCTTCCTCGCTTTCGGCAGTTAAATGAAATATGTTTTGTTGTCCTCATCTTCATCATTCTAATGACATCCTTGAATAATATAGGACAAAAATGTTATCTTTCAAACTACCCGTGAGTTCTATTGGCTGCTGTATTTAACATTCAGCAAACAAGAGCTTGCGTCCCTCTTCGAATAGTCTATTGGTATAAAAAAAATGCAACAATTTTTTTTTCAGCAAGATATTCTAGTCTAGCTTTTCCTGCATGGGACTCCAAGAGCTAAGGAGCCTTTTTTCAGGAGAGAGGCCAGTGGAGCACAGGTGCGTGCGTATTGCACAAGAGACAGGTTAGAAGTTAGAAGCTTATTATGCATAACCCATCATTAATTAGCTAAATATAAGGTTAATATTGCATTGAATGTATTACATGAAAGAGGTAGGCTAGGACATCTATATATAGGGCTAAATATCAACAGTGGTGTAAAGTACTGAAATAAAAATACTTGAAAGTACTACTTAAGAAGTTTTTTGGGGTAACTGTACTTTACTTTACTATTTATATTTTTGACTACTTTTACTTCTACTTTCCTAAAGAAAATGTACTTTTTACTCCATACATTTTCCCTGACACTCAAAGGTACTCGTTACATTTTAAATGGTTAGCAGGACAGAAATGTTTTCTAATTCACACATCCCTGGTCATCCCTACTGCCTCTGATCTGGCGGGCTCACTAAACACACTTATCAAGAGAACATCCCTGGTCATCCCTACTGCCTCTGATCTGGCGGGCTCACTAAATACATGTTTGTTTGTAAATGATGCCTGGTGTTGGAGCATGCCCCTGGCTATCGGTAAATATAAAATCTAAGACAATGGTGCCGTCTGGTTGGCTTAATATAAGGAATTTGAAAAGATTTATACTTTTACCGTTTACTTTTGATACTTAAGTATATTGAAAACCAAATACTTTGACTTTTACTCAAGTAGTATTTTACTGGGTGACTTTCACTTTAACCTGAGTCATTTTCTATTGTGGTATCTTTACTTTTACTCAAGTATGATAATTGGGTACTTTTTCCACCACTGTATATCAATCTAGAACAGGAGTATCTATTTTGGATGCAATTTGAATGCAATTGATGGAGAGAGAGAAAGATTGCGAGGGAGTGCTCGCGCGTACACTGATTTAAAGCAACGATATTCAAGTGATATGCTGTTTTACAACTCTAGATGTAATTACAAATATATAAAATCTTTACAATTAAAAAATAAGGTGACCCCCAAAGCCACATTGAGAATGGTAATTAGACATTCGGTCTTTATATTACTTTAGCATATGCTATGGTGCACCAAACAAGAAAGAAAGTTACCATGATGAGTAAACTGTGCTCCATACTGTCCCCAGCCTGAGCGTTGATGAATTATCATGCAGAGGCCATAGAGAAGCCAGATTTAGACATTGCATATCATTTAACAGTTCCATTTCACGCCATGCTGTTCATATAAATAATTTATAATTCACCAGTTTCTCATAGTTGGGGTAATAGGGGTTGACTAGCTCCCCCAAAGAACAATGGTCATGCTGAGGCAAATAAACTATAAAGGGAAATAAATGGTTACAGTTTAAGTATTTCATGAAATGTTGTTTTTAGAAAAGGGCAGGTTTTTTAAAGTACTGGGGTAATTGCCCCCCCCCCCAGTTACCCCGGTAGAAAATTATTCCATAGGGTTTCACACAAGTGTTCATATCCACTTAATCGGTTTTATTTCGATATTATTTAGTAAGTAATACTTAAAAGCTAAGTCTAGTTGTCTTGTTTTAATTCTTTAAATAAAATATGTGGAGGGGGGGTGGTGCTGCACATGTCACCATTAATATCCGCACTATGAGGGGATTTAATTTAAAGTCCCTCTATTTACCTCACTTGCACAATTTCTTTGTTCTTTCTTTGTGGTTCCTTTTCCATACAATCCATTACGCACAATTGCACTAAATATTATTTGAATAATGCAAGATTTTAAATCTTAGCCGTCTATAATGATGTCAGTGCTTGAGGTGTCACTACAGACACACTGGTTCGATTCCCGACTGTATCACAACCGGCCCGTGATTGGGAGTCCCATAGGGTGGCTCACAATTGGCCCAGCGTCGTCTGGGTTAGGCCGGTGTAGGCCGTCATTGTAAATAAGAATTTGTTCTTAACTGACTTGACTAGTTAAATAAAGGTTACATTTAAAAAATGGGAAAATTAAATAAAATGACACTGGGGAGCAAAAGGTTTTCAATAGTTAGATAAAAAAAATATTCATTTGATTTTAATATTTGAATGGAATATAACTAATAACATTAAATAACACTGGAATATATCATTTAATAACAATAACTCATAATTTAACAAATTAATTCAGTGTAACACTGAGGTGGAAACTCTCTTGTGCTCTGCTATTGTACGATTCTAATTTGTAAATAGGTCACAAATAAAGCTACATTACCAGTCAAAAGTTTGGGCACACCTACTCATTCCAGGGTTTTTCTTATTTTTACTATTTTCTATATTGTAGAATAATAGTGAAGACATCAAAACTATGAAATAACACAAGGAATCATGTAGTAACCATAAAAGTATTAAACAAATTAAAATATATTTTATATATGCGATTCTTCAAAGTAGCCACCCTTTGCCTTGATGACAGCTTTGCACACTCTTGGCATTCTCCAACACACCTCCAGGCTGTGTAAGGACTTTTTGAACAAGAAGGAGAGTGATGGTGCTGCATCAGATTACCTGGCCTCCACAATCACCCAACCGTAACCCAATTTAAATAGTTTGGAATGCGTTGGCCCGCAGACTGAAGGAAAAGCAGCCAACAAGTTCTCAGCATATGTGGGAACTCCTTCAAGACTGTTGGAAAAGCATTCCAGGTGAAGCTGGTTGAGAGAATGTCAAGAGTGTGCAAAGCTGTCATCAAGGCAAAGGGTGGCTACTTTGAAGAATCTCAAATATAAAATATATTTGGAACTGTTTTGTTTTTTGGATACTACATGATTGCATGTGTGTTATTTCATAGTTGTGATGTCTTCACTATTATTATACAATGTAGGAAATAGTAAAAATAAAGAAAAACCCTTGGATGAGTCGGTGTGTCCAAACTTTTGACTAAAAGTAAAAAAGTAACATTAACTATAAAGCTATCAGTCACTAGTGGAAACATTTACAACTGCAATTAAGTTACTTTATCTTTTTTTAATGTATTTTCCCTCAGACGATCTCGTAGGAAGGTTGCTAGCTTGCACTACTAGCAGCTTATGCTAACTAGCTAGCTGGCAAGCATTTACTGCTAGTGAAGTTGTTAGCATGCAAGTTAGAATAAACTAGTGCTAAATGGGCTAGTCATTGTCTAAATGACAGGTAGAAACATATTCCTAACCGCAAAGGGGTAACTATCCCACAGGGGCCAGTTACCCCCTAGTAGGGGGGGGGGGGGAGAGTTGCCCCCAACACACTCATCCAACATATTACTACTTTACTCAAAAATGATCTAAATGTTTCTCTCTAGACAAGTGGATTATTTATCTTAAGGCTTTCCTACTTGTATATTTAAAATCTCCCTATATATATTTAGACCTAACTCTATTGAAATATATCTACAACTTTTTCAAAATTTCAAAACATTTGATACATTTACCACAAAATCGTTTTGTTGAAATATCTCCAAAAGTTGTGATGACACAGAGGACATTTTTTGTTGGGCAAGAGCAGTGGCAGCCAGGGGAAGTGTTGGGGGAAATATTTTGGTGACATCTTGTGGTCTTAATGGGAATTACGGGGGGGAGCAGTTACTTCAGTGGACTAGATACCCCTAAGTACCTTATTCACCCCAGAAAAGGGAGTGGTTTTGGGTGGTAAATCTTGGTAACCGGGTTCCCGCCATTCAACCCTAGACTGCGTGTTCCTGTTCCCGCCAATATCCAGCAGCGTCGCACAGCCATTGAAGAGGAGTGGGACAGCATTCCACAGGCCACAATCAAAAGCCTGATCAACTCTATGCAAAGGAGATCTGTTGCACCCCATGAGGCAAATGGTGGTCACACCAGATACTGACTGGTTTCCTGATCCAAATCCCTACATTTTTCTTTAAGGTACAGTGTCAGTGATCAACAGATACATATCTGTATTCCCAGTTATGTCAAATCCATAGATTAAGGCCTAATGAATGCATTTCAATTGTATAATTTCCTTATATGAACTGTAACTCAGTAAAATATTTGAAATTGTTGCATGTTGCATTTATGTTTGTTCAGTCTAGTTGGCCCATATGTTTTACAGTATTGTACAATGGCTATAGATATTATTATTGAGCTGAGTTCAGTGCATCTTTTCCCTTGTGCATGCAGATGGATGGACTGATGTACAGACAGGGTGAGGTAGGGTGAATCAGCATTCTCTATGTGTTATGGGCCTTTTGAGATCTAAAGCAGTCTTTTGCGATCAAAGGGAAAGACTGGGAGAGGTACGAGAGACAGAGATACTAAGCCAGACTGGGTGACTTTTTGGCCTTTTTAGTTTTTCCCCAACATTTCTGTCTATGTGTCTATGTTCTCCAGGGAAATCTAGAGAGGGCATGAGAGGAAGAGGGAGAACAAGCCTGAAATACAGAGAATTTGATTACATTAATTATTTAGGCTCTGAGCCAATTAGATGGCTCTGATCTCATAGCTCTGGATGATGATATGGAATGTGTGTTTGTGTGTGTGTACAGAAGCATATTTTGTGGCGTATTTCATCCATGGACATGATTGTGAAAAGCACTGAACTCCCTCTGCTGGTGTTGAAGGGTAAGGACTTGAGATATGGCACTGTCTACCTACTGTAAACTATTACCACAGTAAACTCATTATATGGTGCCTACTTTGCAATTCCAGAGCACTTTGATAAAAGGGCTTAAACTGCATTGTAGGGGTAGGATGAGAATCCTGGTGGAGGCTGTAGAGAAGTGTTGGACTTAGTATCACCTGTTGTCCCCTCCTCCTTTCTCTTTTGATCCATTGATCCACAGTTCACCAGCTGAGGTATGTTCTCAGTACAGACCTGAGTCTGAGTCTTTAGCGGTGGATCACGTTTCTAAGACATCTGTAAGTGTGGTGCTGCTGATAATGTGTGGGAAGGAGCTTCTGCTTGTCATACTGTTGGTGACAGTTTGGGTTTCACTGTTGAGAGCAGCACAGCCGGTGGCCTTTGTAACATGGCATGATGATTAAGTACTCTCTGACATACTGTTTAAGAGAGAGAGAGTTATGGAGAGCAGAAGTGGGGAAGAAGGCTAGTCCACAGCCCCAGTACTCCCACCACTTATAGAGAAACCCCTTCTGGGAGTTGTCATTACAGTTAAATAAGGAAATACTGAGATATTCAAGTCCTGTTAAGAACCAGATTCACAGCCAAACACCAACCCCTCTGAAACATGTTTACATTCAACAAAGAGGGTAGGAGGTACTGTATATGAATGGGGAGGGGGAGAGGATCTACAAGAACAACAATTGATAGTGATTGAAGGAGTAAAACACATATTTATTCTACGTTGATTTACTCCTCTTCACTCTCACTCCATCTTCTTTTAGCAGATTCCCTCGTTCTTGACTTCACAGAAATGTGCTTAGGCACTGTGTGCATTCTCCAAGGACCCGGGCTGCCAGGGTGGTGGTGGTGGGGAGTGGGAGGCTTGGTTAACCCAGGAGAAGAGAGGGGGAGTTGGGGTCAGCCGGGAGAGAAGGTGGGCTTTTGTAGTGGCAGGGGCCTCTGTTTAAACTGAGATTAGTTGCTGACCTGTTCTCTGTCCTATGAACATGAAGCCCTCAGAGGTGCCCTGTTCCATTTCACAGCCCTTACCACCACTGTTCAGAACTCATCCAATGTTCTCCAGAACACTTATTCTCAAACCTTTTGCCTTGGGACCCACCACAAGCATCTCCTCCATTAAAGTGACTTAGATCTCTTTCCCAACTGTTCAGTCAGTTTTTGTACACGTTCATACCTGTTCATACTAGATATGCTGCTTGTCCACCATTATAGAATTTATTATCAAAACTCAGGCTGTCAATAGTAGACCTATTACTACGATATGAAAATGTGTCTGGTAACACAAGATTTAATGAACACTGCCATAGACATAATATTTCCAATCTGCCAAAGACATCAAAATCTACTCCAAGGTCCACAGTGGATAGCCATTGTTACTTTGCTTTCCTAGTTTGTGTTTCCTATTTAGAAGACCATTGAGAGGATGCCCAGACTTGTCAGACTAGGGGATTTTGTTACTATACTCTGCAGCCCAGCCAGAGAGAGAATCCTCTTGCGAAAAACTAGACACATACTTCACCGATTACAGGCTTACTGTACAGCAGTGTATACAGTGTGGCAACTCGTCATTCAGGACAGGTGGGCCTTTTTTGCATGTTATTTTGACATTAATACGTGTCACATATCAGTTTGCAAACAGTGTAAAAAAGAAATAATTGAGTTAATAAAGACGCATAACAAAATCTATTTTTTGCTTTCTTGAGTAAGGCAGCTCCAAATTGCAGGTTTCAGCCTAGCTCAGTGCTTTCTCTGGGGGAGCCAGCAGAAAATACAGAGTGTAGGGGTTGTTAATGTTCTCTAGTTGCGCCGTGATTGGCTCGGTATTCTGTCATTCATGAGGACACTACGTCACCGCAAAATCTATAGGTAGAGCTAAACAATTCAAGCCCCTTGGGTGCTGCCATAGATTTACATTAGAAGTGCCCATCCAAGAAGGCCCATAATTTTATCTGTGGTCATCAGCCACAGATAAAATTACATCAAATCACATATCTACAGTAGCTTTGATTGGACTGATGCCCATGTCAACATCATACTTTCAAAATCTTAGCACGCTAGCAGTCATCTTCACGAGTCAAGTCGACAATCTACTGGCAAATCCTTTTCAATCCTTGTCATATGAAGAGAAATTATAGATAAAACGTATCGGTGATCATTGGCCATTGGACATTATCATTAAACAAGAAGTTGGAAATGACAAATTCAACAATTAATCGTTTGGAAGGAATCAGTGGCTAACTGCAAGCGTTGCAAAGCAATCAGTAGCCTGCTATTCAGTGGAGAGGGTGTGTATTCCAAACCGCGCCACCTTCCGGTTCACGTGAGCACTGCACAAGGTGAGTCCAAAAATGTATTGTATGCTGCTGCATAAATGATGTAATATGCCAGGGAGATATGTATACTGTAGCTAATAAAGTAATACTAAGTGTATGTTGTGTAGTAAGCTATTAGGAGCTCATGTGCCTCACCCTAATAATTTGGTACTTTTCCCCCTCATAACTTAGCCTACTGTTCTGACTTGGTGGTGGACATGTAGCCTATAACCTGTTTTAAGAAATGTCATCATTGAATATTGTAAGAGCGTTTATTGTCTGCTTATATGCCCCTTTTATTTATCCTACGGTTCTGACTTGGTGTACAGGGAGAATACCGTAAGAACGGCCCATGTTCTGAATTCTGTCGCTGTACATTTCAAAAGTGCTGAAAAAGTAGTTATATTGACTAGCTCGCTCATTAATATCTTAATCGAAATTACGTATTGCATCTCATCTGCTCATCGTCCCCTTATGCCATAGTTTGTTCATCTCAATTGTCAGTAGAAGCAAAATTTGTTTAAGCAAGTCAGCCATATCAGCTATGTTTTTTAAAAATGAGGCTGAATTAACTGTTTCACTGACAAGGCTCCTCTGATAGCCAGGTGTAGTGATGGTAAGGATTCACTCCATGGTGCTGAAAGAAAGCTCTGCTGTTGGGACAGCTTTATGTAGACCCTAACAGTTTGTGGGCACAGTTTGTCACTGTTATAGTGCAATTAATGTATTGTTTAGTGTTGTGCTGTGTAGTGGCTTTGCTGGCATGTATATACAGTACAGTATATCTGATACTGAGTGAAACAATTTTATCATTACTGTACATTTAATTAGAAATGGAGGTGGTTGTTGATGTCCTACTCCAAGGAAATAATCATACAGAGATACATTCTCATCAGATAGTCTTTATTGTGTATTATCTCAGACGTTCCTAATCCTACAGTCCCTGGTTCAAATCCAGGCTGTATAACACGCGGCCGTTATTGGGAGTCCCATAGGGCGGAGCACAATTGGCCCAGCATCATCCGGGTTTAGCCGGGGTAGGCCGTCATTGTAAATAATAATTTGTTCTTAACTGACTTGCCTAGTTAAATAAATCTTAAATTAAAAAAATGTAAATAAAAATATAGACTAACATCTGACCCTGTGTAATGACTGTGTAGTGTCAGATTACCAAACATCTGAAAATGAGCTGATTGAGCAGAGGGCACTACTGCCATGACTATCCTAACACACGCACACACACACAACCACGCACAGACACACATTTATCAAAAGGGAGAGCTGAGGACCGTGAAGGGGAGAAGAGTCAAATGAGATTTATGAGGTCCCAGGGGTACAGACAGGTGGAAACACTGAGAGGGAGACTAGAAAAGTATAGCTGGATTAAGATGACTGGGTTTTACTGCGGTCCAGGGGGTTGTCATTGGACTGAGGCAATTCACTATCACGCTCATGTAATGACTCCCAGACTTTGTTGATATTTATTTTGTTACAAACTTATTTTATTTTCTGTTGTTTTGGCACATGCTTTGGTGACACAAATGAATTTCTCCAATGCCAATAATACAACCTGAAATGAGCTAAGACTGAAATGGAAGTGGAAATGAGAGCAAGAACTAGGATTAAAATATAAGATTGTGAAAGGGCATGTGTAATGTAAAACATGTTGTGGTGTTCAGACCAAGTCAAAACACTGAATCTGAGTTACTGAAAATCAACTTGCCAAATGCCTTTTGTCATGATTATTATGGCTATTATAAAAGATAAATACACAGTGGTGTAAAGTACCTAAGTAGAAATACTTTAAAGTACTACTTAAGTCGTTTTTGGGGGTATCTGTACTTTACTATTTATATTTTTGCCAACTTTTACTTCAATACATTCCTAAAGAAAATAATGTACTTTTTAGTCCATACATTTTCCCTGACATCCAAAAGTATGTGTTACATTTTGAATGCTTAGCAGGACAAGAAAATGGTCCCATTTACGCACTCACCAAGAGAACATCCCTGGTCATCCTTACTTGCTCTGATCTTGTGGACTCACAAAACACAAATGCTGTCACGTTCCTGACCTATTTCTGTTAGTTTGTTGTATGTGTTAGTTGGTCAGGACGTGAGTTTGGGTGGGCATTCTATGTTTTCTGTTTCTATGTTGGTTTAAGGGTTGCCTGGTATGGCTCTTAATTAGAGGCAGGTGTTTGGCGTTCCTCTAATTGAGAGTCATATTTAGGTAGGTTGTTTCACAGTGTTCGTTGTGGGTGGTTGTCTCCTGTGTCAGTGTTTGTCGCACCATACGGGACTGTTCGGTTTATTTTGTACATCGTCATTTTGTGTAGTCTATTTTCCCTGTTCGTGTGTTCTTCGTGTTTATGTAAGTTCGGTCGTCCAGGTGTGTCTATTCCAGGTCTGTCTATTCCGTTTGTTGTTTTGTTAGTTATAGTGAAGTTCGTGTTTTTTCGTCTTGTCTTTAAATAAATTATGTGTTCACAACCCGCTGCGCCTTGGTTCCATCACTACTCCTCCTTTTCGGATGAAGAGGAGGAGGACTACCGTTACAAATGCTTTGTTTGTAAACTATGTCTGAATCTGTAAATCCGTAAATTAAAGAAAATATATATATATATTCTTGCCATCTGTTTTGTTTAATATAAGGAATTGATACAAGTATATTTTAGCAATTACATTTACTTTTAATACTTAAGTATATTTAAACCCAAATACTTTTTGACTTTTACTCAAGTAGTGTTTTACTGGGTGACTTTTACTTGAGTCATTTTCTATTAATCTTTACTTTTACTCAAGTATGACAATTGGGTACTTTTTCCACCACTTGCAATACAACATCTTGGTCTGCCCTGTCAAGGGGATAAAAGAAAAACACTGAAAACACAAAATAAACATTCCCCTGATGATGGCAAATATCGTTCCACTTTATTTTCCTTCTGTTGAAAATCTGCCACTCAATGATCTTGAGAGAGAAAAGAAATGCAGCTGTTTATTTTTCCAATCTGGCTGGAGTGTTTGTGCAGATCCCTTTGGATAACAGAGGCAGACGCTGCCAAGAGTAGATTGGTCCGGGACGGGGAAAGGAGCGTGTGCTGGGATGAGCCCTCTCAGCTTTCAGACTTTCTGTGTCTCACAGCTTCTCGCTCTATCAAAGGAATCCCAAATCCCTCAATTTCTCTGTCTTATCTTTGTCTGCAAGAAGGCCTGTGTTTCGTCAGGGGCCATGGCCCTCATTACATCTGACTGTCCCACCGCATTACGAAAAATAGCCTTACACACACACACACACGAACACACACACACACATACAAATACAAAAACACACAGACAGACAGACAGACATACAGACAGGCGGGAGGAAGAGAAAACACCCGAAACAGCAGAAAACACGTGGTCCTTTGTTTGGCTTCTTCCCTCACGAGGCAGAGGGCCTGTTTTGGCAGATTTACAGCCAGGCCAGAGACCAGAGAGACTACCAGGAAGGCAGGAGAGAGGCAGGTGGGAGTCAGGGGGTCTACATCACCTGACTGATCCTGATTCATTTTCTAGCTCTGTTCACCTGTCATACAGAAGCTGATGAAAGAGTCCACTGATCTCAAAACAGCCAGATTATATAACAAACAGCCAGGTCACCTTCCATAACAGCCAGTCAGTCAGGGAGCCCCAGGCCTCTCATTCAACTAAAATACTAGATCTGTTTTGTACCTTATTGTCACACTTTTGCTGCTTTGCTGAATGTTCTAATCATAATGTAAGATTTATTGGAATATCAGTCCAGTATCATTAGTATCATCAGCCATCTTGCCTCTATAAAGCCATAGGCAAAGCAATATTTCCTACCAGTTTTGCAGGAAACCTATTTAGTTTTCATCTGTTTTCCTCCCCCCTCTCCCTTTTTGGTCTCTGTTCCACAATTAAACTTATATTGTTATGTCTGTACATTTACATTCCAACTCACATTCTTTAATATAAACTTGTAAGTGTCACCTCAGCCCTAGCTAGAGTGGGCCAAGCTCCCGGTGGGGTGTGGGGTTGGGGAGGCTAGACAGAGAGGGTGGAGAGGGGATAGAACATGTAGCTTCTATAAACCAAACCATTATCTCTCTCCCCATTAATAAAATAGAAAGGTTTGATCTGAAGGGCCAGAAAGGGAAATTAAGTCAAAGATTAACAGGTCAAGCGGGGCATGTTATTGGTACAAAATAAAACAAAATATGAACATGACCTTTTAATATAAAAGTAACAAAACAGAAATGTGACCCCAACTGCCTCCAAAACAAACAGGAAGATAAACCCTAAGATCTCAAAGTGGGGAGTCAGAACGTTAAACAACATGATTCCCCTTGCCCCAAATAGTCATGTTATGTCCGGTTCAATGATACATGTCTTTATTAATGTGTCATCATGGGATCAGGTAGGTCTTGAATGGATCTCAAGTACAGACACTCTATCTCTGTCTGTCTGTCCCTCTCTCTTCATGATCTGGCATGTCTTTACAACAATGTACAGTGTATGAAGTCAACTGTCGTCAGTGGTGTACTGGTGCCTGGAGAAGTGGATATACTCAAATTTTGCCAAAGAATTCCTACACGTTCCATCCGGCGAAGGAAAGGTGTGAAACACTCTATGACAAACCGTGACATACACACTCTGAATGACCTAAAATGATAAATCCCATATTGGTCGTTCACAGTCAGGCCAACCCAAGCCGTACTGTGCAGGTAGGCTAATAGTAGGGCAACTATTGAAACAGATAAATGAGGCTGTCAACTGTACATTTGCTCATAGGCCTACCGCCATTTGCACATTGCTGCGCTTAAAATGTCAAGAAATAATAGTTTATCAACATTTTAAGCTAAACATTCTGATCTCTCTCTCTCTACCAAATTTCATTAGCCAGATCTGGCATTGTGTGGGGGGACTAACATGTTATCCAGAGTTCTAGAGTGATCTATGATTTAAAATGATTTATAACATATATTTATTCAACCGTTATTTAAACCAGGAAGTCACATTGTTTTAATATAGAATCTAATTTCCCACTTGACTAAGAAAACAGACCTGGGCCTGTACTAAAACAGTACCAGCATAGTGTTGCAACACTGCATCTGATCATCAGCCAACAACATTACAATTCCTCACAAGTACACAGTATAGGAAAGTAGAGTAAACTCATTCCAGCAGAACCATCTGGCTTGCTCAATCTCTGACCCTGGCTGTGTTGCCCAAATCCTCTGACTTATAACACAGCTAATGAGACCATGTTAGAAAATAACTCTCTTTCAAGAAGAAAAGAAATGACACACCATGTATTTTATTATATCATTCAGAATTCAACAAATGTGTGTTCTATGGGCATGTGGATGGACTACTAATGGTGTATTTGGTCAAATATATAAATAAAATTCTCCATTCTCAGTTTCGACTGTTCAAATTCTCAAAAAGTATTTTGATAGATGTGGTAAAGATGTCACTGGAACCAAAACAATGGAAACGCCATGGAAACGCGTGGGGAGAAGATGCTGAAGGGGATTTGTAGGCTTTACAAGGAGCCTGTTATTTGGCAGGATAATTCCATTGAGAAGGTAGATTTCTATTAAGGTAAAGCAAGACATTTACTGCAACACAATAATGCCCTCTTCTGGTAGGCTTGTCAATTCATTCTAAATAGGACAGGATAGGAGTGGCACATTATTTGTGATAAAAACATTCAGATATACTGTATTGGTCCCTTTAAATCTTGATTACTGAGTTTACTGTAATGACATTTATGCAACCTTGTCAAAAATCATGCAACCTTGTCAAAAATGAACTTTCATTTCACCTCTTGGGCTTATGTTGCACTCATCTTCAACCTATTAGTTTGTGTCTTGGATGACCAATGTTCTTAACAAATGTTGTCAATAATATCTATTTACAAACGTTTATGTTTATTTTCCGCTATGAAGAATGACATTTAATAAATTGTCCAACCTTGCACTTTAGACTGTGACATCAGAGACAGACATACAGACACATTTTATTTGTCACATGCTTCGTAAAACAACAGGTGTGAACTAACAGTGAAATGCTTAAAGACAAATAATAGAAAAGTTAAACCGTGCTTGCACGTACATATCCACCATCTATGGTTCAACCCCCCAGAGTTGAGGCTCGCCACTTGCCAGACATACAGTGACCTCCTTAATTATTGGGACAGTGAGCATTTTTTCTTCTTTTGGCTCTGTACATTTCTAAACACTTCTACACTGAAAAAAATACAAATGCAACATGTAAAATGTTGGTCCCATGTTTTATGAGCTGAAATAAAAGGAGTATTTCTGTCTGTAATAAAGCATTTTTGTGGGTAAAAATTATTCTGATTGGCTGTGCCTGGCTGCCAAGTGGGTGGGCCTGTGCCCTCCAAGGCCCACCCATGGCTGCACCCCTGCCCAGTCATGTGAAATCCATAGATTAGGGCCTAATTCATTCATTTAAATTGATATGAACTGTAACTCAGTAAAATCTTTGAAATTGTTGCATGTTGCGTTTATATTTTTGTTCAGTATACATTCATGTGGATGCTACCATGATTAAAGATAGTCCTGAAAGAATCGTGAATAATGATGAGTGAGAAATAGGGTTGAATGGCGGGAACCCGGTTACCGAGATTTACAGCCCATAACCACTCCCTTTTCCTGGGATAAATAACTGTGAAAAACGAGTCAATTTTAATCAATTATTTATATGAACAGCATGGTGTGAAATGGAACTGTTAAATGATATGCAATGTCTAAATCTGGCTTCTCTACATCCTCTGGGTGATGAATCATCAACGTTTAGCCTGGGGACAGACAGCCCATCTCAGTATGGGACGCAGTTCACAACGCATGTAGACCTCATCGTGGTAACTTTATTTCTTGTGACAGGTAGGCATACATTTGCTGCAGCATAGCCTATGCTACAGTATTATAAAGTCCGAATGCACATCTAATTTATCCATCTCCATCTGGCTTTTGGGGGTCACCTTATTTTTATTGTAAAGATATATTTTTTTAATTGCAGCTGCAGAGTTTAAAAAAAGAAGAACCCTATCACTCGAATACCATTGCTTTAAATCAGAGCACGTACGAGTACTCTGTCGCAGTCTTTCCCTTGCTCCATCAACTCCATTCAAATTACATCCAAAATAAATCATCCTGTTCTAGATGTATATACAGTCCTATATATACACTGGAGCTGTCCTAGCCTAGGTATTACATTCAATGCAGTATTAGCCTTATATTTAGCTAATTAATGAGGGGTTATGCATAATAAGCTTCTAACTTACAGCCTCTGTCTCTTGCGCAATACACACACACCTGTGCTCCGCTGGCCTCTCCTTAAAAAAGGCTCCTTAGCTCTTGGAGTCCCATGCAGGAAAAGCTAGACTAGAATAACTTGCTGGACATTAACTTTTTGTGCATTTATTATACCAATAGACTATTCGAAGACGGACGGAAGCTCTTGTTTGTGGAATGTTAAATACAGCAGCCAATAGAACTCAAGGGTAGTTTGAAAGAAGAGTGTACATGCGATGGTGAAGTGAAAGCCTTCTGCATCTAATTCTAGTTCTATAGTATTAAAGGATGTCATTAGATTAATGAAGATAATGACCACGAAACGTATTTAATTTAACTATTGAAAGCAAGGAAGGAATGAAGCAACAATACAGAGAGAAAGAGGAAGTAGGCTAATAACATTAGCAGAAATATTATGAAAGGTATATATGCATTAGCCTACTAATTATACAAATGTTATATTTCAAAATTACAATCAAATTTGCTAGCCTATACTTGTAACTTTGTAGTCCGCATGTGCTGCACCAGAATAGCATGTTCTCTCCCTGTATTATCATGGTTTGAATGATGTGCATAATTCCAGACATATAATAAGGTACATTAATAATGAATTAATAATTAATAATAATTCATTTATTGTATATAGACTTATTTTTATACTGCATTATTGACTGTATGTTTGTTTTACTCCATTTGAACTCTGTGTTGTTACATGTGTCGAACTGCTTTGCTTTATCTAGGCCAGGTCGCAGTTGTAAATGAGAACTTGTTCTCAACTTGCCTACCTGGTTAAATAAAGGTGAAATTAAAAAAATACAGTCCACACTCAAATAAATAAGCCTACTGGATCTAGTTTAATTTATTTACCCAAAAGAGCATATAGCTAGCTACATCTATGGGCTTTAATGTTTTTCTGTCATGTGTAATGTGCAGTTGTCACGACTGTCTTCGTCCTCCTCATCTGACGAGGAGAATCGAGAAGGATCGGAGGACCAATACGCAGCGTGGTATGTGTTCATCTTGATTTTGATAGACAGAGAACACTTAACGAAACTAATACAAAAACAATAAACGACGACCGTGAAGCTAAATAACAAATAGTGCTGACACTAAACACTACACATAGACAATCACCCACAACCCACAATGACAAAACAGGCTACCTAAATATGTTTCCCAATCAGAGACAACGACTAACACCTGCCTCTGATTGAGAACCATAGCAGGCCAAACACAGAAACAGACAAACTAGACATACAACATAGAATGCCCACTCAGATCACACCCTGACCAAACAAAACATAAAACATACAAAGCAAACTATGGTCAGGGTGTGACAGCAGTAGCATATATCATATATGTATTAGATAACAGCACAATCATTTGGGCTTTTTTGGTCTTGGGCTCATAAAATGTATTTAATGTATGGCTCATCAGGGTCAGGTAGCATCAAGCTTGAATGTTCAATGAAAGCTCTAATCAAATCCAGACATACAGTGCATTCGGAAATACTTTTTGCACATTTTGTTACGTTACAGCCTTATTCTAAAATTGATCAAATAGTTTTTTCCCCCTATCAATCTTCACACAATACCGCTTATTGACAACGCAAAAACAGTTAAAAAAAAATGTTTCCACATTTATAAAATTAAAAAAACTGAAATATCACATTTACATACATTTTCAGACCCTTTACTCAGTACTTTGTTGAAGCACCTTTGACAGCGATTACAACCTCAATTCTTCTTGGGTATGATGCTACAAGTTTGGCACACATGTATTTGGGGAGTTTCTCCCATTCTTCTCTGCAGATCCTCTCAAGCTCTGTCAGGTTGGATGGGGAGTGTTGCTGCACAGCTATTTTCAGGTCTCTCCAGAGATGTTCGATCGTGTTCAAGTCGGGGCTCTGGCTGGGCCACTCAAGGACATTCAGAGACTTGTTCCGAAGCCACTCTTGCGTTGTCTTGGCTGTGTGCTTAGGGCGGTTGTCCTGTTGGAAGGTGAACCTTCGCCCCAGTCTGAGGTCCTGAGCGCTCTGGAGCAGGTTTTCATCAAGGATCTCTGCACTTTGCTCCGTTCATCTTTCCCTCGATCCTGACTAGTCTCCCAGTCACAGTCCACCATGCTTCACTGTAGGGATGGTGCCAAGTCTCCTCCAGACGTGACGCTTGGCATTCAGGCCAAAGAGTTCCATCTTGGTTTCATTAGACCAGAGAATCTTGTTTCTCATGGTCTGAGAGTCCTTTAGGTGCCTTTTGGCAAACTCCAAGCCTTTTACTGAAAAGTGGCTTCCATTTGGCTACTCTACCGTAAAAGCCTGATTAGTGGAGTGCTGCAGAGATAGTTGTCCTTCTGGAAGATTCTCCCATCTATACAGAGGAACTCTGAAGCTCTGTCAGAGTGACCATTGAGTTATTGGTCACCTCCCTGACTAAGGCCCTTCTCCCCCGATTGCGCAGTTTGGCCGGGCGGCTAGCTCTAGGAAGAGTCTTGGTGTTTCCAAACGTCTTCCATTTAAAAATGATGGAGGCCACTGTGTTCGTGGGGACCTTCACTGCTCCAGAAATGTTTTGGTAGCCTTCCCCAGATCTGTGCCTCGACCCAATCCTGTCTCGGAGCTCTACAGACAATTCCTTCGACCTCATGGCTTGGTTTTTGCTCTGACATGCACTTTCAACTGTGGGACCTTATATAGACAGGTGTGTCTTTCCAAATCATGTCCAATCAATTGAATTTACCCCAGGTGGACTCCAATCAAATTGTAGAAACATCAAGTTGTAGAAACAACAAATTAGGATTGTCAATGGAAACAGGATGCACCTGAGCTCAATTTTGAGTCTCATAGCAAAGGGTCTGAATACTTATGTAAATAAGGTATTCATGTTTTTTACTTGTAATAAATGTGCAAAAATTCTAAAAACCTGTTATCGCTTTCTCATTATGGGGTATTGTGTATAGATTGATGAGGGAAAAAAAATATTTCATTCATTTTAAATAAGGATGTAACGTAACAAAATGTGGAAAAAGTGAAAGGGTCTGAATAATTTCTAAATGCACTATATCTATTTTGTTCAACTTATTTCATTTGCTGTTTTTTTGGCACGTTTTGGTGATGCAAATGGATTTCTCCATTGCCAATAACACAACCTGAAATGAACTAAACCTGAAATGGAAGCGGAAATTAGAGTAAGAACTAGGATTAAAATATATAGGAAGATCGTGAAAGGGCATGTGTAATGTAAACATGTTGTGGTGTTCAACACTGAACCTGAGTTACTGAAAATCGTTCCACTTTATTTTCTTCCTGAAAATCTGTTGCTCAATGAAAGAGAGATAAAGGAAATGTGGCTGTTTATTTTTCCAATATGTCTGAAGTGTTTGTGCAGATCCCTTTTGATAACAGAGGCAGACGCTGCCAAGAGTAGATGGGTCCGGGAGGGGGAGAGGAGTGCTTGTTGGGATGTGCCCGCTCAGCTTTCAGGCTTCCTCTTTCGTCTTATCTCTGCCTGCAAGAAGGCCTGTGTTTCATCATTAACCCCCCCCCACCACCACCGCGGCCCTCGAGGAAGTGCACTGATCCTGGAACATAATGACCACCACTTGGTCCCTCTGCGTTAGGAAAAACAGCTTTACACATACCCACAGAGAGGAAGACAAAACACCAGGCCCTTTGTTTGGCTACTTCCTTCATGAAGCAGAGGCCCTGTGTTGGCAGATTTACAGCCAGGCCAGTGACCAGGAAGTGTAAAGTTGTTCCCGGGTGGTGCAGCGGTCTAAGGCACTGCATCTCAGTGCAAGAGGCGTCACTAAAGTCCCTGGTTCGATTCCAGGCTGTATCACATCCTACCGTGATTGAGAGTTCCATAGTGCGGCGCACAATTGGCCCAGCATCGTCTGGGTTTGGCCGTCACAGTAAATAAGAATTTGTTCTTAACTGACTTGCTAAGTTAAATAAAGGTTACATTTAAATAAAATTACAAATTAAAAAAAGCGAGGCGGCAGGAGAGAGGCAGGTGGAAGTCAGGGAGTCCCAGGGCTGCCGAAGGGGGCCACATCACCCGATTGATCTCTACGGCTCTATTGTTTACCTGTCACACAGCAGCTGATTAAAAGAGCCCACTGATCTCAGAAGAGCCAGATTATGTAATTAACAGCCAGGTCACCTTCCATAGCAGCCAGTCAGTCAGGGAGCCCCAGGGCTCTCATTCAACTGAGATACCAGACTTGCTTTGTAACTTGTCACAATTTTGCTTCTTTACTGAATGTTCTGATCATACAACATTATCGCTACAAAAAAATAAAAACATGACCTTTTAATATTAAAGTAACAAAACGGAAATGTGACTCCAACTGTCTCCAAAACATGAACAGGAAGATAAACCCTAAGATCTCAAAGTGGGGAGTCAGAACGTCAAACAATCAAATGTATTTATAAAGCCCTTTTTATATCAGCAGATGTCACAAAGTGCTATACAGAAACCCAGCCTAAAATCCCAAACAGCAAGCAATGCAGATGTAGAAGCACAGTGGCTAGGAAAAACTCCCTAGGAAGGCAGGAACCTAGGAAGCAACTTAGAGAGGAACATCTGAGGGGTGGCCAGTCCTCTTATCGCTGTGCCGGGTGGAGAATATAAGTACATGGCCATTAAGGCCATATTGTTCTTCAAAATGTTCAAACGTTCATAGATGACCAGCAGGGTCAAATAATAATTACAGTGGTTGTAGAGGGTGCAAGAGGTCAGTACCTCAGGCGTAGTGTCAGTTAGCTTTTCATAGCCGAGCATTCAGAGGTAGAGAGAGAGAGAAAGAGAGGCGAAAACAGCAGGTCCAGGACAAGGTAGCGCATCCTGTGAACTGGTCAGGAGTCATCAGACCAGGTAGTCCTGAGGCATGGTCCTAGGGCTCAGGTCCTCCGGGAGGGGAGGGAGAAATAATTAGAGGGAGCATACTTAAATTCACACAAGACACCAGATAAGACAGGAAAATTACACCAGATAGCCCCCCGGCACAGACTATTGCAGCATAGATACTGGAGGCTGAGACAGGAGGGGGTCAACAGCAGTGGCACTGATGAGATGTGTCACATAGATGTACACACACACACACACACACAGTACACGTGCATATATACTTTGTATAGAGGCATATATAGAACAGATAGATTTACGTCCCCAAGATTCATTAATACCTGGTTTTGTGTAACATACAGTGCATTCAGAAAATATTCAGACCCCTTGACTTTTTCAAAAAAACAATTACATTGCAGCCTTATTCTAAAATGGATTAAATTGTTTCCCCCCCTCAATCTACACACAATACCCCATAATGACAAAGCAAAACAATTTGACATTTTTGCAAATATATTAAAAATAAAACTGAAATATGACATTTACATCAGTACTTTGTTGAAGCACCTTTGGCAGTGATTACAGCCTTGAGTCTTCTTGGGTATGACGCTACAAGAATGGCAAACCTGTATTTGGGCAGTGTCTCCCATTCTTCTCTGCAGATCCTCTCAAGCTCTGTCAGGTTGGACGGGGAGCATCGTTGCACAGCTATTTTCAGGTCTCTCCAGAGATGCTCAATTGGGTTCAAGTCCGGACTCTGGCTGGGCCACTCAAGGACATTCAGAGACTTGCCCCGTAACCACTCCTGTGTTGTCTTGGCTGTGTGCTTAGGGTCGTTGTCCTGTTGGAAGGTGAACTTTTGCCCCAGTCTGAGGTCCTGGAGCAGGTTTTCATCAAGGATCTCTCTGTACTTTGCTCCGTTCATCTTTCCCTCGATCCTGATTAGTCTCCCAGTCCCTGTTTCTGAAAAACATCCCCACAGCATGATGCTGCCACCACCATGCTTCACCGTAGGGATGGTGCCAGGTTTCTTCCAGACGTGACGCTTGACATTCAGGCCAAATAGCTCAATCTTGGTTTCATTAGACCAGAGAATCTTGTTTCTCATGGTCAGAGAGTTCTTTAGGTGCCTTTTGGCAAACTCCCTGCGGGCTGTCATGTGCCTTTTACTGAGGAGTAGCTTCCGTTTGGCCACTCTACCATGAAGGCCTGATTGGTGGAGTGCTGCAGATGGTTGTCCTTCTGGAAGGTTCTCCCATCTCCTCAGAGGAACTCTGGAGCTCTGTCAGAGTGACCATTGGGTTCTTGGTCACCTCCCTGACCAAGGCCATTCTCCCCCGATTTCTCAGTTTGGCCGGGCGGATAGCTCTAGGAAGAGTCTTGATGTTTCCAAACTTCTTCCATTTAAGAATGATGGAGGCCACTGTGTTCTTGGGAACCTTCATTACTGCAGACATGTTTTTGTTACTCTTCCCCAGATCTGTGTCTTGACACAATCCTGTCTCTGAGCTCTACAGACAATTTCTTCCACCTCATGGCTTGGTTTTTGCTCTGACATGCACTGTCAACTGGGGGACCTTATATAGACAGGTGTGCGCCTTTCGAAATCATGTCCAATCAATTGAATTTACCACAGGTGGACTCCAATCAAGTTGTAGAAACATCAAGTTGTAGAAACATCTCAAGGAGGATCAATGGAAACAGGATGCACCTGAGCTCAATTTTGAGTCTCATAGCAAAGGGTCTGAATACTTATGTAAATGTGATGGGTCCGTTTTTATTTTTAATACATTTGCAAACATTTTTTTAAACTTATTTTCACTTTGTCATATGGGGTATTGTGTATAGATTGATGAGCAATTTTTTTTGTGAATGAATTTTAGAACAAGGCTGTAACTAACAGAATGTGGAGAAAGTCAAGGGGTCTTACTTTCTGAAAGCACTGCATAATAATGACTTATTTCATGGGTCATGGACGAATAATATCATAGTTCACATATACACTTTTCTCTGTAAAATGACTGGCATAACCATCCCTTCTCTGAACTGCTCCTTCCCTTTTATTGTGTCAATCAAAAACATCTGTCAGTCCAAACAAAGTATACTTGTCACATGTGCTCCCTTGCTGGCCTCTAGGTCACCAGGCTGCTCGTTATGGCGCACACCTGTCACCATCATTACGCGCACCTGCGCGTCATCAGACTCACCTGGACTCCATCACCTCCTTGATTACCTGCCGTATTTATGTCACTTCCTTTGGTTCCTTCCCCAAGCGTCATTGTTTCTGTTCCAGTGTCATGTCTGTGTTGTTTGTGTTTCTTGTTTTGTATTTAGTTGTCTTTATTATTAAAACACTCACTCCCTGAACTTGCTTCCCGACACTCAGCGCACTCGTCACAATACTGAACAAAAATATAAACACAACATGCAACAATATCTTAGATTTTACCGAGTTATAATTCATTAGGATATCAGTCAATTGAAATAAATTCATTAGGCTCTAATCTATGGATTTCACGTCTTAGAAACATGATCCACCGTTAGACTCAGACTCAGGCCTGTACTGAGAACATACCTCAGCTGGTGAACTACAATGGATCAAAAGGTGCTTCTACACCTGCATTGCTTGCTGTTTGGGGTTTTAGGCTTGGTTTTCTGTACAGCACTTCGAGATATTAGCTAATGTACGAAAGGCTATATAAAATAAACTTGATTTGATTTGATTTGAAAAGAGAAAGGAGGAGGGGACAACAGGTGATACTAAGTCCAACACTTCTCTACAGCCTCCACCAGGATTCTCATCCTACCCCTACAAATAAACCTTGCTGTCTGTCTCGCCGACATTTGCAACCTTGTTTCAATATTCAAATTTGATCTCCAGCTGTCTGTTAAAATATTTTATCAAGGTTTAAGATAAATGATTAAATAATTCTACCCGGAAACTTAACCATTAGGATTAGAGGTTATGTAGCATGGACAAGGTGTAATTAAAAATGTTAACCATTGGGGAAGAAAGGAATGTATGTGTGTGCTGAAAGAAAACAAGAAATTCCTTAACCTATGTTTGAACCCAGCTATAACTCTGGGGAGATAAGATGGGGCAGGGAGAGCCCCTCCTGGTTTCCCGTATCTGGGGGGGACTGGAACTGTCAGCTGAGTGGTAATAAACTGTGGTGAGACTTCAGGAGAAAATCCAAATATTAGTGTGTATGTATGTGGGTAGGTTAAGAGAATAGTATAAAAGGAACGTTTTTGTATATGCACGGGAGAGCTTTCGCAAATAAAATTGGATCTGACTAATTGTGAGATGGGAATTCTGTCTGTTTCATTTAAACCAGAACTTTACAACCTTTGGGTTTCAGATCTAAAAAGATAATTGCAATTTATGAACATTAATTACTAAATTACATAACACTGTCCCATTGTAATGAATGTGTTGTGAGTCGGGACAAGACAGACAGACAGACAGACAGACAGACAGACAGACAGACAGGCAGGCAGCGTTTCTCACCCAGTCGAAGTCAGGAATCAGCTGGCATCTTTTTAATGGATATATACAAAGAAATGTCAATTGAAAAAAGGTAAAACGAAACGAAGTGCAGCTACTTTGCAGTCTTACCAGCTTCAGTTTGAAGACATTGGGTTAGCTGTGTTGTTAGTTAGTTCTAGTTCCTCTGAACAACAGTGTCCTGACAAAAGACCACATTTTCTATGCCAGTAGAAATTGCGCCTCATTAGCTCATTGTTGTGTATGTATCCAGGTAAATGTCACTAGAAAATGGCTTAAACAAATGCAGCTACTGTTGTTATTCTGGCTGCATTGCTTGATGTGACTGTAAGTTAACCGTAGTTGGCTAGCTAGCAAGCAAGGGATAAGAACGTTGCCATGGAATATTTAGAATGAACGACTGGGTCGCGTCCATAGATACAGAACAAAAAGACTGAACCACCAGCCGGCTTGGGTAGCAACCCTAGATTTGTGTGGGACTATATCTTGTGGAAGGATGAAACAGTATGAATAAATTCATCAAAATAATGAATTAATGAATATTTTAATGAATATATGTTCATTGGTATTTATTTACAGTACCCCCACACCATCACACCTCCTCCTCCATGCTTCACCGTGGGAACCACACATAAAGAGATCATCCGTTCACCTACTCTGCGTCTCACAAAGACACGGCGGTTGGAACCAAAAATCTCAAATTTGGACTCATCAGACCAAAGGAAAACTTCCCTGAAAACAGTTCCCAATATGACTGGGTGAGAGATCCTTTCAATGTACCAGCTCCAACTGGTTTCAGCTCTGCAGAGGAGGACCAGTTCATTGATATGACGTCTGACTCCACATTGAGACTGAGGTTCACATCACAGACACTGAGTGAATTCTGGCTGAGTGTAGAGAGGCAGTATCCACTCTTAGGGCAGAGGGCCATGGACATTCTTCTTCCTTTTGCAACATCTTATCTTTGTGAGACTGGCTTCTCTGCTGTTGCTGCACTGAAGACCAAGTACGGGTCGCAGCTAAACATTGAGCAGGAGCTGAGAGTTGCAGTATCATGCTTCAAACCCCGCTTCGAAAAGCTGTGCTCTGCAAAACGTGCTCATTGTAGCCATTAATCCTGACTTCCTCATTTTGATAAAAAAATCTGCACAAATTGTTTTATTCATTTTTGTTTTATAGGTCAAAGTGTTTCATATATTGTGCTCCTGAGTTAATGTTGCTGATCCATTTGAATTTATTATTATTTATTGATTATATTTAATAACATTTTTCAGTATCAAATGGTCAAAAAAAATTACAGTTTGGATAGATTTTTTTTTTTTACATTTCAGGCAAATTGATGCACTTTAAGTCTTTTCTGTTACAGACTAAAAAACAATGTTAATAAAGTTATTCTTTGTTGTAAGTTGATCTATATTTCTTTCTTTTTTCTTTTTTTCTTTTCTTTAATGTTAATAAGAATACAATGTTATGCAGAGGTGTACTTATAACAATTTTATAGACAAATTATACTATTTACAGTCGCGGCGGAGAGTTGGGGGGCGCGAAATGTTTATTTCTTCCTAGGGGTGGCGTAACAGAAAATAATTGAGAAGCACTGAGTTTAACACAGAGAGCACACACACACCTGTTTGAACACTCACAAGAGCAGTTCCCTTTCAAAGAGTATGTGCCCTTCACAGATGAGGAAAAACAAACGTACTGTGTGTACCAGCCAGGTAGGCCAAACTTAAATGTCCTGTCACTGCTAATGGTGTATTCTGGGACACAGAACAAATTATACTGTGAAAACAGAGAAAGAATATTGTACAGTACAGAAACTTAAAGGATAATTGAACTGAAATACCTAGTGTGAGACTATGTTGGTAGCGTGACCGAATAAGATCCCCTAAGTGGTACTGTGTAAGTGTGAGTCCGTACCATCTGGGAACCCCCACTGTACCAGGGGTCTTGGGAACAACCTGCCTGGGTTGAGAGGAGGAAGGATGAGGAGAGGACACCCAAAATAAATAAATGAGCAAAAACAACAGGAGGAAAAAATTAACAAACAAACACAGGGCTAGACTTACAGCCACCTGCTCCACAGACCACTGACCCTACACCCTAAACCGTACCCAACCCCTGTCATGAACCATGGGATAGATGTAACTCTCACCCCTGCTGAGCTACAGTTGATTCTGTCATGGAGAGAGCAGGAGGCCAGAAAACAAACTAGAACTCAAACGGAAATATAAGAACAAAAATATAAATGTAACATGCAACAATTTCAAAAGATTTCACTCAGTAACAGTTCATATAAGGAAATCAGTCAATAGGCCCTAATCTAGGGATTTCACATGACTGGGAATAGAGATATGCATCTGTTGGTCACAGATAACTTTAAAAAATGTAGGGATTTGGATCAGAATACTAGTCAGTATCTGGTGTGACCACCATTTGCCTCATGCAGTGCAGCACATCTCCTTCACATAGAGTTGATCAGGCTGTTGATTGTGGCCTGTGGAATGTTGTCCCACTCCTCTTTAATGGCTTTGCAAAATTTCGAACATCCCAAACATGCTCAATGGGTGACATGTCTGGTGAGCATGTAGGTCATGAAAGAACTTGGATAATTTCAGCTTCCAGGAATTGTGTACAGATCCTTGTGACATGGGGCTGTGCATTATCATGCTGAAATGCATTATCATGCTGTCATGGCGGGGGCTGAATGGCACGAGAATGAGATCTCATCAAGGTATCTCTGTGCATTAAAATTGCCATTGATAAAATGCAGTTGTGTTCATTGTTTGTAGCTTATGCCTGCCCATACCATAACCCCACCGCCACCATTGGGTACTCTGTTCACAATGTTGACGTCAGCAAACCGCACGCCCACACGATGCCATAAACGTTGTCTGCAGTGTAAGGCCGATTGGATGTCCTGCCAAATTTTCTAAAACAACGTGTGGGGTGGCTTATGGTAGAGAAAGGAACATTGAATTCTCTGGCAACAGCTCTTGTGGACATTCCTGCAGTCAGCATACCAATTGCGTTGTGCCTCAAAATTTGAAACATCTCTGCCATTGTATTATGCACATTTTAGAGTGGCATTTTATTGTCCACAGCACAAGGTTCACCTGTGTAATGATCCTGCTGTTTAATCAGATTGTTGATATGCCACACCTGTCAGGTGGATGGATTAGCTTGGCAAATGAGAAATGCTTACTAACAGGGATGTAAACAAATTTGTGAACAACATTTGAGAGAAATACGTTTTTTGTGTGTATAGAAGATTTTTGGGATATTTTATTTCAGCTCATGAAACATGGGACCCCCCCCCCCCATTACATGTTGCTTTTGTATTTTTATTCAGTGTAGTATAGTAAACACTGTTGAAGATGAAGCCAATTATGATACAGATTTTGCTGCTGGCGGTTCTGTTGTGTAACATCAGTACCAGCATAGCAATTGGTACTGTAACGAAACTCTAGCTCTTCCTCCTCCTCGGACGAGGAGAGGAGAGAGGGATCGGAAGACCAATGTGCAGCGAGGTATGATGACATAATGATTTAATTTATTAAACAAGACGAAAAAACGAACTACACTTGATAATTAACTAAATAACAAAACGACGTAGACAGACCTGGACATGAGAACTTACATACAACGAAGAACGCACGAACAGGTACAGACTACAAAACAAACGAACGAACGAACGATACAGTCCCATGTGGTACCAACATACAAACACAGGAGACAACCACCCACAACAAACAATGTGAAACAACCTACCTTAATATGGCTCTCAATCAGAGGAAACGTAAACCACCTGCCTCTAATTGAGAACCATATCAGGTAACCCATTAACCAACATAGATACACATAACATAGAATGCCCACCCCAACTCACGCCCTGACCGACTACACACATACAAAACAACAGAAAACAGGTCAGGAACGTGACAGGTACGGCCAAGGATTTTTTATAACTAACCCAAGATAGACCACACAGCTTGTCGTTTCCAATGGAAGCAAATTAATCATAGGGGGCAGAACAAGCAAAGAGGTGGGCAGAGCCAAGCACCAGCCAGCAAGCTCCTATTAGTAGGTTCTAGCATTTATTTGCATATTTCCGTTAGGGAACTACTACTCTGTGAAATTCTGGTGTGCAATAACTAAATTTTGCCCTTGTACTCCTTCTAAACAATGCATTTTTTTTTACTTGGCAAAGGGTAAAGTCTAGAAAACTTAGTCCACTCTGTTCGTAACAGATTATAGTTTTTGGAACAGAAAACTGTATTGAGATGAAATGTTTAATCGATGACAAAATTTGCAGAATGTCGGCCAAAATCCATTTCGCTCCATCTTCTCCTACTGCCGGCCACTGGGTGGTAGAAATGCCAACGGATGCTTCACATTTATACAAAAGGGTGAAATATCAGGCTCATTGTTCTATCTGTGGTATGGTTGCAGCTAAGGAGCCAAATAGAAGCCAAAAGGTTGAACGTGCATATCGTTAGGATCATAAGAAAATCCATACGTAAATTGTTGGATCGTAAGAAAAGCCATGCGTGAAACATGAAACATAAATGTGAAATTTAATCTGTGAACATACAAACACCATGTTACGATTACGGACTAACATTTTAGGCTTGAACAAATCTAGTGTTGCAATTCTGACGTACAATAATACCTTTCAGAGTTTTGACAGTTTCATCTCACCAACAGAAAAAAGCACACACCAAACAGCCTGTAAGGAGTGCTATGTGAACAAGAATAACACAGTATTGAAAAAACGGAAGTCAGGGAAACCGGAAAGAGGTATCCTGCATATTTTCCAGTTAAAAGTCTCCATTCTCTATTACTCCTCAGTTGACTTACTTCACATTTAGGTAGCTAATGTAATGGATTTGTTTGCCAGTTCAAGTCTAGATAACACTAGCTGTATATTGCCTACAACAGTGAAGTTTCAATCCACTAGGTGTATCTCTACAGCATGGGCATATCTCTGGGTGACGTGGACCATGCACGCACCATATCAAAACATGACTAATTCAATATTGCACCGTCCCATTCTCTGGGCTCTGTCTGCAATCATAACGTGTAGTATATTCCAGGAATAATTAAACATAGAATAATAATAGAGGTTTGATGAATTTATTAAATATGTATGCCAACGGAGTCTTTGCCACTCAAAGTATTTTTATAGAATATTTTGAAATGTATTTCATCACTCAAAATCTTGCCAAAGCATATTCTGTAGGAGGGGTTATCATTAATTAAAAATAATTTGACATGATTGATATGAATCAGGTCATGAACATATGGACTTTGAAATGAACAAGGATGGCACTGTGATAGACTGCATCCAATTTATTGAGTAGGGTATTGGAGGCTATTTTGTAAATGACATCACCGAAGTCGAGGATTGGTAGGATGGTCAGTTTTACAAGGGTATGTTTGGCAGCATGAGTGAAGGATGCTTTGTTGGGGAATAGGAAGACAATTCTAGATTTAACTTTGGATTGGAGATGTTTGATGTGAGTCTGGAAGGAGAGTTTACAGTCTAACCAGACACCAAGGTATTTGTAGTTGTCCACATATTCTAAGTCAGAGCCGTCCAGAGTAGTGATGTTGGACAGGCGGGCAGGTGCAGGCAGCGATCGGTTGAAGAGCATGCATTTAGTTTTACTTGTATTTTAGAGCAATTGGAGGCCACGGAAGGAACGTTGTATGGCATTGAAGCTCGCCTGGAGGGTAGTTAACACAGTGTCCAAAGAAGGGCCAGAAGTATACAGAATGGTGTCGTCTGCGTAGAGGTGGATCAGAGACTCACCAGCATTAACCTGTTTGGGCTGCAAGCCCGAATTCGGTACGACAATGACAACAGCTGCAGGGCGCGAAATTCAAAATCTATTTTTTTAAAATATTTAACTTTTACACATTAACAAGTCCAATACAGCATTTGAAAGATAAACATCTTGTCAATCCAGCCAACATGTCCGATTTTTTAAATGTTTTACAGAGAAAACACCACATATATTTATGTTAGCTCACCACCAAATACAAAAGTGGACAGACACGTATGGATATGATTATGAAGTATGAATTATGATTCAAGTAGCATGCACAAGCCAACCGAAATAAACTAAAACCAACCTAAAGAGCCCAGAAAAAACTACCTCAGATGACAGTCATATAACATGTTACACAATAAATCTATGTTTTGTTCATAAAAAGTGCATATTTTAGCTATAAATCAGTTTCACATTGATGCTACCCAAAAATGCTAACACATAGCTAGAGTCTGAATCCAGACGGGAGTAGCCAG
Organism: Salvelinus fontinalis; assembly: GCF_029448725.1. NCBI lineage: Eukaryota > Metazoa > Chordata > Actinopteri > Salmoniformes > Salmonidae > Salvelinus > Salvelinus fontinalis. Next base: position 10,134,947 of record NC_074685.1, read on the forward strand.
AGAAAATACATACACCAACGTCGGCTACTAATTACACCTCATAAAACATTTCAGAAAAACATATGGTGGATTGCTAATGAAAGACAGATATCGTGTGAATAAAGCCAACATTTCCGATTTTTGAAGTGTTTTACAGCGAAAACACAATATATCGTTATATTAGCTAACAACATAAGCTAGCATAAGTCAGCACTAGCATAGGTCAAGCGCTAGCCTAGCACAGTTAGCCCACTTAGCACAGCACAGCTCAACAGATATATGAAAAAGCATCCCAAATTGGGTCTTATCTTTGTTGATATTCCATCAGAATGTTGTAACGGGGTCCAATGTCCAGTAGAGTCTTTAGTTGGGTTCCAGAACGAATTATTTCCCTCTTTGGTTAGCAAGCACAATAGCATTGCGGTGCTACACAGCGTTTCTTCAAAAAATTCTTCCGTCGTATCACATCTAAAGTCCAGAATAAATTGCAATAATATAATTAAAGTATATTGAAAAAACATACTTTAGGATGATTTTGTGACATGTATCAAATAATATCGTAGTCAGACATCATATTCACCGTTATCTACCTTGTTCCAGAAGCCGAGACCAAATTATGCTTCGCGCCCGGAATTTTTTTTTAACTGCGCAGGTCTCACAAGAAGGTGTGTTATTCAGTCCATGGACGAGATATTCGACTCCTTTCAATTCTCACTTCCGCATTACAGCCTGACGAATGCGTGTGACGTGTCCCTATGGTCCCAAGTCAAAGGGCCTTTTATAGAGAAGGTCTTAAAGAGACACATCGCATTTTGGAAATCTCAATTCGGCTGGGAAAATGGCTGTAAAAATATTTCTGTTCGACTTAGAGAAACAATTCAAACCTTTTTAGAAACTATAGACTGTTATCTATCCAACAGTAGTAAATATATGCATATTGGAAAATAAAAAGTTTCTTAGGAGGCCGTTTGAAAATGTGCACACATTTTCCAGTTTTTTCAATATTCAGCTTGCAGCCCAAACAGGTTTTAAGATCGACATCATTGATGTATACAGAGAAGAGATTCGGTCCAAGAATTGAACCTTGTGGCACCCCATAGAGACTGCCAGAGGCCCGGACAACAGACCCTCCGATTTGACATACTGTACTCTATCAGAGAAGTAGTTGGTGAACCAGGCGAGGCAATCATTTGAGAAACCAAGGCGGTTGAGTCTGCCGATGAGGATGTGGTGATTGACAGAGTCAAAAGCCTTGGCCAGGTCAATGAATATGGCTGCACAGTATTGTTTCTTATCGATGGTGGTTAAGATATCGTTTAGGACCTTGAGCGTGGCTGAGGTGCACCCATGACCAGCTCTGAAACCAGATTGCATAGCGGAGAAGGTATGGTAGGATTCGAAATGGTTGGTAATCTGTTTGTTGACTTGGCTTTCAAAGACCTTAGAAAGGCAGGTGTCACGATCGTCTTGCGGTGAGAGAGAGGACCAAGGCGCAGCGTGTGAAAAATACCTCTTTTATTTGAGACGAGTGAAACACGAAACGAACACTTATAACAAAACTAAACAAAACAACAAACGACCTTGAAGCTACAAACGCAAGTGCAATACAAAAGCGACAAACGTTCTACATAGACAATTACCCACAAAACCCAAATGCCTATGGCTGCCTTAAATATGGCTCTCAATCAGAGACAATGAACCACAGCTGCCTCTAATTGAGAACCAATCTAGGCAGCCATAGACATACAAACACCTAGACAAGACACTGACCCATTAAACGTACAAAACCCCTAGACAATCCAAAAACACATACATTCCCCATGTCACACCCTGACCTAACTAAAATAATAAAGAAAACAAAGATAACTAAGGCCAGTGCGTGACAGCAGGGTAGGATAGATATAGGTCTGTAGCAGTTTGGGTCAAGAGTGTCCCCCCCTTTGAAGAGGGGGATGACCGCAGCTGCTTTCCAATCTTTGGGAATCTCAGACGACACGAAAGAGAGGTTGAACAGGCTAGTAATAGGGGTGGCAACAATTTAAGCAGATAATTTTAGAAAGAAAGGGTCCAGATTATCTAGCCCAGGTGATTTGTAAGGGTCCAGCTTTTGCAGCTCTTTCAGAACATCAGCTGACTGGATTTGGGAGAAGGAAAAATGGGGAAGGTTTGGGCGAGTAGCTGTGGGGGGTGCAGTGCTGTTGACCGGGGTAGGGGTAGCCAGGTGGAAAGCGTGGCCAACCATAGAAAAATGCTTATTGAAATTCTCAATTATAGTGGATTTGTCGGTGGTGACAGTGTTTCCTATCTTCAGTGCAGTGGGCAGCTAGGAGGAGATGTTCTTATTCTCCATGGACTTTACAGTGTCCCAGAACTTTTTTGAGTTTGTGTTGCAGGAAGCAAATTTCTGCTTGAAAAAGCTAGCCTTGGCTTTTCGAACTGCCTGTGTATATTGGGTCCTAGCTTCCCTGAAAAGTTGCATATCACGGGGGCTGTTCGATGCTAATGCAGAACGCCATAGGATGTTTTTGTGTTGGTTAAGGGCAGTCAGGTCTAGGAGAGAACCAAGGGCCAGGGAGCGTTTGACAGTGATGAGTGGAGGTCGTTTGACCGCTGACCCATTACGGATGCAGGCAATGAGGCAGTGATCGCTGAGATCTTGGTTGAAAACAGCAGAGGTGTATTTAGAGGTTAGGTTGGTTAAGATGATATCTATGAGGGTGCCCGTGTTTACGGCTTTGGGGTGGTACCTGGTAGGTTCATTGATAATTTGTGTGAGATTGAGGGCATCAAGCTTAGATTGTAGGATGGCTGGGGTGTTAAGCATGTTCCAGTTTAGGTCGCCTAGCAGCACGAGCTCTGAAGATAGATGGGGGGGCAATCAGTTCACATATGGTGTCCAGAGCACAGCTGGGGGCAAAAGGTGGTCTATAGCAGGCGGCAACGGTGAGATACTTGTTTTTAGAGAGGTGGATTTTTAAAAGTAGAAGTTCAAATTGTTTGGGAACAGACCTGGATAGTAGGACAGAACTCTGCAGGCTATCTTTGCAGTAGATTGCAACACCGCCCCCTTTGGCCATTCTATCTTGTCTGAAAACGTTGTAGTTAGGGGTCTTCCTAAGCCAGGATTCAGACATGGCTAAAACATCCGGGTTGGCAGAGTGTGCTAAAGCAGTGAATAAAACATATTTTTTTGAGGAGGGAGGAGGCTTCTAATGTTAACATGCATGAAACCAAGGCTATTACGATTACAGAAGTCATCAAAAGAGAGCGCCTGGGGAATAGGAGTGGAGCTAGGCACTGCAGGGCCTGGATTCACCTCTACATCACCAGAGGAATAGAGGAGGAGTAGGATAAGGGTACTGCTAAAAGCTACGAGAATTGGTCGTCTAGAACAGAGAGTAAAAAGACGTTTCTGGGGGCGATAAAATAGCTTCAAGGAATAATGTACAGACAAAGGTATGGTAGGATGTGTATACAGTGGAGGTAAACCTAGGTATTGAGTGATGATGAGAGAGATATTGTCTCTAGAAACATCATTGAAACCAGGTGATGTCATCGCATATGTGGGTGGTGGAACTGAAAGGTTGGATAAGGTATAGTGAGCAGGGCTAGAGGTTCTACAGTGAAATAAGCCAATAAACACTAACCAGAACAGCAATGGACAAGGCGTATTGACATTAAGGAGAGGCATGCTTAGACGAGTGATCATAAGGGTCCAGTGAGTAGAGGTTGGTTGGGGTCCCGGCGATTCAGACAGCTAGCCGAGCTATCGGTAGCAAGCTAGCATAGAGGTCTGGAGGTCTGTTTTTAGCCACCTCGTGCGTTTCCGTCGGTAGATTAGTGGGGTTCCGTGTGGTCGGGGGGATCAATCCAATTGACAAAATAGATATAGTTATAGTGACCCAAGAAAAATTGTCCGATAGACTTATTCAGATAGTAGCCGATAAGACAGCTAACGATTAGCGGGCCCCAGATGAGCGTTCAGGTAACGTCGCGACGGAGGTGCCAGTTGGATAACTCCCTCGGGCAGATAACGTCGGTAGTCAGTCGTGAAGGCCCGGTGGGGCTCCGCATTGGCAGTAAAACGGGTCCGGATAGGTGATTGTAGCCCAGGAGTGGCTGATGGAACTCTTCAGCTGGCTAGCTCCGGAATAATTGATGTTTGCTCTGGGATCGACGTAAGCCAATAGTTACACGGGTAGCAGCTAGCTAGCTGCGAAATCAAGGTGTAAATGTCCAGATATTGCGGTTGAAATCTGGGGATATGGAGAAAAATAGGTCCGGTATGTTCTGGTCTGAGTCGCGTTCTACAAAAGTGGCGATAGATTATCGAGCTAAAGGAATAGCTGATGACCACAAACCGTGGTTAGCTGAAATACTAACGTTAGCCAGTAAACTGGCTAGCTTCTGTGTAGCTTCTGGGTAGTTTCAAGTTAGCTTCTGGCTAGCTTCTGGTTAGCTTCTGGCTAGCTTCTATTGTGGATTTTCAAATTTGAGGTAAATAATATTTTTTTTTGTAATTGGTGATGCGGGTTGCAGGAAAGCGTTTTGAAGTTGAGTTTTTGGAAAAGAAAATATATAAATGATATGTGAAGAAAGGTGTAAATATATATATATATATACGGGACACGACAAGACGAGAACAAAAGGACGTCTGACTGCTATGCCATCTTGGAAGACTTAGGTTAAGTTTAAGTTAAGTTTGTAAGGTGCTGAGTGCAGGGAAGCGATCACATGTGGCAGGCATTGATAAGGGGAGAAAGCCATGGATTAAGTGATGAAGGGGGTCGGGGTCAGGTCAGGTCACGTTAAGGGAGAAAGAAATATTTATGGCCGCATTACTTAGTTTCCTGCGTAGCCTAGGAGGTTGGGTTAAATATCAATGCTTGTGTGAAAATATTTTTGTCTAATGCAGCTGTATTGATCCTCTGGGAAGAATAAACTTGTTTAAGCTTTCATAGTGTCCATAGATTTTTTTTACTCTGAGAATTAGAACCTAACAGTTGGCGCTGCGAGCAGGATTCACCACGATTTGCAGTTGAACTAGAGATTCGTAATCAGTGAAACAGGAGCCGGCACCAGAAATAAGGTAGGCACAGTTTCTACACCTGTTCTCACTAATTCTAACATCTTGGGGAGATGAGAGTTGTAGGCTGAACCAATTATAGGACACAGACCTAGAAAGCCTAAGCTTATTCAGTAGTCCCATTGTACTGCGACCGGTCGTAGCTTTGTAGTATATAGTAGGTTGGTTCTGGCTAGTACTATAAAGTATAGGGTAAGTCCTGGAAGGTAAACTCGAGCAGGCTGGTACCTGTAAGATAAGTCTTAGGGGGTAAATCCCGAGTGGGTTAGTTCATGTGACTACTATAAGAATAAGGTGATTCCCGGAAGGTAGGTAACCCGGGTGGGGTTGGTTCCCTGCTAAACCTGTAACGAGAGGGTGAAAGTCTCAGCAGTAGTGGCCATGCGGCAGTAGAATGTATGTGGATGGATAAAGTGACATGCTTGTGTACTAGGATAAAAAGTTGCCATTCAGGGTTAAAAGAAAAGCAATAAGATATTTCAACGCTGTTGGATTTGGGTGTATTAGCAGTAGCAATAAAGAGAGGTTGGTTGTATGGCCTGTTGGGGTGGTGAACCATGACAGATTATGTGGAAATAGGAAGACAAGTGTGAATCATTTTGGTAATGTGTGTTATCAACAACAGTGATATTTGAGGCGCAATACTGGAATAAGACATTAGGTCATCCATACTCTCCAGTAATAAATGTGCAGATGCTATAGTATAGGTTCTAATACAAGGTATTAAGTGCCATGACCAATTAATAGGCACAAATACCATAACTATTATCCAGGGAAGTGGGTAGCGCTACCTTGGAAAATAGTTAATAGAAGATGTGTATTAGAGACGGGAGTGAGGACATCTAAACACCCTGTGCATGAGCATTATACCAATGTGGCTCGAATATGGGAAATTAGTAGAGGTACTCAGCTGCAAAAGACTGGGTACAGGAGTGCATTGATAGAATTTGTACTCCGGCTTTGATGGCAGGTTTGACACCTGTGATGAAAATGGCAATTGCGGGGTTGTGGATGAAATAGAGCAAGATGTTTTGAGAGTGGAATATAACTCCGCTCACTTCGCAGGCGTGTGAGGGGTTAACTTCTTACGGCTAGGGGTTCCGCTAGGGGTTAACTTTCATACATTCACAAGTGCAATACACCAAATTAAAACTTCTTGTTAACAGACTTTTACTCAAATATAATTTTTCTGGGTGACTTTGATTTAATAGAAATTCATATGATTTATATGTTTATGGTAATGTTAAGATAATGACTAAATGATTTATATGTTTAAGGTAATGTTAAGATAATGACAAAAAAT